>NW_028181708.1:7500-35000 GCF_963514085.1 Chelon labrosus | reverse complement strand
GAGACATAGAGACAGAGACAGAGGCATAGAGACAGAGACAGAGACATAGACACACAGAGACAGAGAAACAGAGACAGACAGACACAGAGACACAGAGAGACAGACCCAGAGACACAGAGACACAGAGAGACAGACACAGAGACAGAGACACAGAGTGACAGAGACAGAGACACAGACACAGAGACACAGAGACACAGACACAGAGACACAGAGACACAGACACAGAGACAGAGACACAGAGTGACAGAGACAGAGACAGAGACACAGAGACAGAGACACAGACACAGAGAGACAGAGACAGAGACGTCTCCAGTCAGACCACACATCTATAAATGTTTGATTTATTTTTTCAGAAGCCACAACAGAAATAGTAAAAGTATAAATATAGAATAAATTAGTTAATGAAGTATTATACGAGTTTAAATATAGAAAAACTAAGTGTCAGCGCTGTAGGAACTGGAGATGATAACAGTAGTACCCAGTAGTACCCAGTAGTACTCAGTCTGTACTCAGTCTGTACCCAGTAGTACCCAATCTGTACCCAGTAGTACCCAGTCTGTACTCAGTAGTACCCAGTAGTACTCAGTAGTACCCAGTAGTACTCAGTCTGTACTCAGTAGTACACAGTAGTACTCAGTAGTACCCAGTCTGTACTCAGTAGTACCCAGTAGTACTCAGTACTACTCAGTAATACCCAGTAGTACCCAGTCTGTACCCAGTAGTACCCAGTAGTACACAGTAGTACTCAGTAGTACCCAATCTGTACCCAGTAGTACCCAGTCTGTACCCAGTAGTACCCAGTAGTACACAGTAGTACTCAGTAGTACCCAATCTGTACCCAGTAGTACCCAGTCTGTACACAGTAGTACTCAGTAGTACCCAATCTGTACCCAGTAGTACTCAGTCTGTACTCAGTAGTACTCAGTAGTACCCAGTAGTACTCAGTAGTACTCAGTCTGTACTCAGTAGTACTCAGTAGTACCCAGTAGTACTCAGTAGTACCACTGAGGTACAGGAACAGCTAAATAATCTGTCTTAACTTTAACAGATTTTATTTGTGTGTTCTACTAAACGTGGGTGTTGAGGCGGCGTAGGGGTACGTGGCTGTGATAAGGTGAGGAACCTCTGATCTAAAGGAACCTATCAAGAGAACAGCTTCTCTGGAACCGTAAAAGAACAGGAACAAAATCTCTGGGGAACATCCATACTTAAATTAAAATACAAGTAAGAAGAACTAAACCTGGAGAACCATGAATCCAGAAAACCCAAAGAACCAAAAACATCTATCGTTGAAGTTTGCTCTGTGAGAACAATCTTTGAGGTACCTTAAAGTACAGGAACAAAACTTACATAAAGTAACGTACTAATAAGATCTAAACACTGAGAACGTGGAGAACCCAAACAAAACAAATCTCTCTGGAGAACTGAAAAAGAACAGTTTAAAAAGGTAAAAGCTTGCTGGATAAAGAAAAAACTTTGAAGAACCCTCAAGAACATAAACAAACCTTATATAAACGAAAATACTAAGAACCAGGAACCATGAGAACCCAAATAACCAGCTCTGAGGGTGAACCTTTAACAGAACACAGTTTCTCTGGGAGCTTAAAGAACGTCAAATGCCCCTTGGAACAGTTAACAGTTTCGGTTCTGTCACAATGAATTCCTCTAGAACCTTTAAAGACAGAAATGAACTCCTCTGACTGTTTCTTCTTCATTGTTCCGTCTCGTAGAACCGGAAGAGGGACGACAGCCTGTACACGGTAAGTAGCCTGTTCTTTAAAGGTTTGTCCGACAGAAGGAACGTTGGTTCTCATGTGTGTGTTTTAATTCAGGACCTGAACAAACGGACGGACGGCGAGTACAGGGAGCTCCGGCTCAAAGGAGACGTGAGTGACCAGGAGCTCTTATTTTGAAATGTTGTCCTCTGAACAGAATGAGTTGTTAATAAAGTTTTGAATGTTTTACAGCGTCAGAGGAAGACGGAGAAGGTCTACCAGGTGAGTCTGAACCAGGAAGTGACTGGGTGAATGAACCAGGAAGTGATTGGATGAATGAACCAGGAAGTGACTGAATGAATGAACCAGGAAGTGACTGGATGAATAAATTAATGAACCAGGAAGTGACTGAATGAATAAATTAATGAACCAGGAAGTGACTGGGTGAATGAACCAGGAAGTGACTGAATGAGTAAATTAATGAACCAGGAAGTGACTGAATGAATGAACCAGGAAGTGACTGAATGAGTAAATTAATGAACCAGGAAGTGACTGGATGAATGAACCAGGAAGTGAATGGATGAATAAATTAATGAACCAGGAAGTGACTGAATTAATGAACCAGGAAGTGACTGAATGAATGAACCAGGAAGTGAATGGATGAATAAATTAATGAACCAGGAAGTGACTGAATTAATAAATTAATGAACCAGGAAGTGACTGGGTGAATGAACCAGGAAGTGACTGAATGAGTAAATTAATGAACCAGGAAGTGACTGGATGAATGAACCCGGAAGTGAATGGATGAATAAATTAATGAACCAGGAAGTGACTGGATGAATGAACCAGGAAGTGAATGGATGAATAAATTAATGAACCAGGAAGTGAATGGATGAATAAATTAATGAACCAGGAAGTGACTGAATGAATAAATTAATGAACCAGGAAGTGACTGGGTGAATGAACCAGGAAGTGACTGAATGAATGAACCAGGAAGTGAATGAATGAATGAATGAACCAGGAAGTGACTGGATGAATGAACCAGGAAGTGACTGAATGAGTAAATTAATGAACCAGGAAGTGACTGGATGAATGAACCAGGAAGTGAATGGATGAATAAATTAATGAACCAGGAAGTGACTGGATGAATGAACCAGGAAGTGAATGGATGAATAAATTAATGAACCAGGAAGTGATTGGATGAATGAACCAGGAAGTGAATGAATGAATGAATGAACCAGGAAGTGACTGGATGAATGAACCAGGAAGTGACTGAATGAACGTGACGCTACAAGGAGCTTGGACCAATCAGCTGTTTCTCTTCAGGACCTGAGCTCGGCCACCAGAGACACCTACGACTCCCTGCAGATGCAGCCACTTCCTGCCCGCTAACCAGATGCTAACCAGATGCTAACCGGATGCTAACCGGATGCTAACCGGATGCTCGGGCTGAACTTCTGGCTCTTTTAACATTTGAATGTTTATTGAGTTTAAAATAACCAAAGAAACAAAGATGAAAGATTGACAATCGGCTTTTCACAATAAAAGTGTCTCAGAGTCAGAGACGTTAATAGTTTCTTCAGCAGCTTTAGTTTTTATTTGACTGTAGATTTAAAGGATTCATTGTTAGATTAGTTGTTGCTTCATGTTCTAGATGTGTTCTAGACAGACTGACCCAGGTCACCTGTTCTGATGTTCCCCTGAGAATTTGTTCTGTGATGACGTCTCTTCACGTCACAGAGTTTGTGTCTTTTATTCTTTTAATCGTGTTTTTGTCTCAGTTTCACTTATTTTTCTGTTTTTTAAGGTTTTAAATTCATAAATAAAAAATTAACCATCGACACAAACGCGACCGTTTCTTCTTTATTTTGAAAGGCCTAACCGGAAGTCATGTCACCTAGCAGCGGCTAACTCCTAAACAGCTGGTTAGCATTTATGCTATGAGGCTAGCTGAACCTCCGCTGTGTCACAATGGAAGCTGAAGCAGCGCATTAGCATCGATGCTACAGGAAAACCATTAATCCCATAATACTTCAGGTTTGCTAACTGCTAGCCCGGGTGCTAACGGCTAGTTAGCCTCGTTAGCATCGCTCCCAACAACAACAACAGCGGCTGTCAACACTGAGCGTCCCCGCGTCTCCTCGTCGCAGCCCCGCACACTTTCACCGCAACAAAACGCAACGAGGAAAAAGTTCCCGATGGAAACGAACGCGCCGAAGAGACGAGACAACAAGAAGTCACTGCGGGTGAAGGTGATCAGCCTCGGGAACGCCGAGGTGGGGAAGGTAGGAGCCCCCCCGGCCTCAATTAGACCGAACCTCTATGGAGTTCAGGGAGCTCCTGCTTGAGCCGCTTCCTGCTGCTTTAATCCGACCCCTGGGCTTTGATTTAACCAGGTCTCACCAGGTCTGGTTCAGGTCCAGCTCCGGGACCAGACTCAGATTCAATAAGCAGCGTTTCCTCTGGTTTACGGGGATTAATTATAGTGATTAATGTGACGCTGCTCGCTGTGGGGCCAGCCTCCGTTTAAAATCCGATTATTTCCTGATTCATTGCTCATCACCTCCAACTGTTAAACATCAGAGCGGCCAGAAACATTTAATGACATCTCTGACATGTTCTCTGAAATACGGCAACTATGAGATGAACATTATTATTATTATTATTATTATTATTATTATTATAACAGGAAGAACTGATGATGATGATGATGATGAATGAATCAGGAGAATAAAGTGATTGTGATCAGTGTTGATGTTTAAATTCAAGTATTAACTGTAATCATCACCTTAAACGTTAAAACAGTTTTTATTCTTGATTCTTTTACGCGTCCGCTCAGTTCTCCGTTAAATGGCTGCTTTTTTAAATGGACTCTGGTGTGTGTTCCTCCTCAGAGCTGCATCATCAAGCGTTACTGTGAGAAGAGGTTTGTTCCCAAGTACCTGGCCACCATCGGCATCGACTACGGAGTCACCAAGTGAGTACCTGAACCGGTTTCACACCAGTTAACTGAGTCTGAACCGGTTTCACACCAGTTAACTGAGTCTGAACCGGTTTCACACCAGTTAACTGAGTCATGTCCCGACAGAGTCCAGGTTCGAGACCGAGAAATTAAAGTGAACATCTTCGACATGGCCGGCCATCCCTTCTTCTACGAGGTGAGTTCATGTGAGGGTTAGCATGTGAGGGTTAGCGGTTAGCTGTGATGTGAGGGTTAGCTGTGATGTGAGGGTTAGCTGTGATGTGAGGGTTAGCGGTTAGCTGTGATGTGAGGGTTAGCTGTGAGGTTAGCATGTGAGGGTTAGCATGTGAGGGTTAGCATGTGAGGGTTAGCGGTTAGCTGTTAGCTGTGATGTGAGGGTTAGCGGTGATGTGAGGGTTAGCTGTGATGTGAGGGTTAGCATGTGAGGTTAGCATGTGAGGGTTAGCATGTGAGGGTTAGCATGTGAGGGTTAGCGGTTAGCTGTTAGCTGTGATGTGAGGGTTAGCGGTTAGCTGTTAGCTGTGATGTGAGGGTTAGCGGTTAGCTGTGATGTGAGGGTTAGCATGTGAGGGTTAGCATGTGAGGGTTAGCGGTTAGCTGTGACGTGAGGGTTAGCTGTGATGTGAGGGTTAGCATGTGAGGGTTAGCCGTTAGCTGTGATGTGAGGGTTAGCTGTGATGTGAGGGTTAGCTGTGACGTGAGGGTTAGCTGTGATGTGAGGGTTAGCTGTGATGTGAGGGTTAGCTGTGATGTGAGGGTTAGCGGTTAGCTGTGATGTGAGGGTTAGCGGTTAGCTGTGATGTGAGGGTTAGCGGTTAGCTGTGATGTGAGGCCGCTGCCAGCAGGCGGCGCTGTAGCAGCTGCTGGTTCTTGCTCTGTGGTGTCTCTCAGGTGCGTAACGAGTTCTACAAGGACAGCCAGGGGGTTCTGCTGGTCTACGACGTCGGCCTCAGGGAGAGCTTCGACGCCCTCGACAGCTGGCTGGGCGAGATGAAGCAGGAAATGGGCTCTCAGGCTAACATGGATAGCATCGTGTTCGTCGTCTGCGCCAACAAGGTGAGGCTCCTCGTCCAATCAGAGCGCACGCGGCTGGGTTGACCCTGTGGGATCCTCCAATCAGAGCTCTCCTTGAACTCATCCTTTCATTACGACGCTACGTTTCCTGTAGCACACTAGCTACCTTACATAACATGCTAGCTGCTATCCTACGGTTAGCTTGATACATCAGATAGCATGCTAGCTGCAATCCTACATTTAGCATGCTACATCAGATAGCATGCTAGTTGCTGTTCTAAAGTGAGCATGCTATATCAGATAGCATCCTGCATGAGATAGCCCGCTAACTGTAGGCTAGCTACTTTAGATAGCAGACACAGCGGACACATCGTTTATTAGAGTTTAAATATTTACAACTAATATTATTTTATAAAATAAAACTTTATTTCAGATTTTTATGTAATTTATTGTTTTGCCCCTTCAAAATAAGAGCTGAAGCTGTCTGATGTTGCAGGTGGACCTGACGAAGCGGCGCGTGGTGGACGAGGGCGAGGGCCGTCTGTGGGCGGAGTCCCGAGGCTTCCACTACTTTGAGACGTCCGCTCAGAGCGGCGAGGGCATCAACGAGATGTTTCAGGTACTCGCCGCTCGCCGCCAGCCGTTGGCGTCTGTACCGGAGACGTTCTGAGTGTCGTGTTCTCCGCAGGCCTTCTTCTCCTCCATCACCGACATGTGTGAGAACGGCGGCAAGCGCCCGGTGTCCGAGGTCAGCGTGGGCTTCACCAAAGAGCAGGCCGACACCATCCGGCGCATCCGCAACAGCAAGGACTCATGGGATATGTTGGGCGTCAAGCCCGGCGCCACGCGGTGAGTCCACAGCTGAGACGTAGCGGAGTCGTGTTAGCTAACCATTTATTAATGTGTTTAAGTTAGCCGCTAGTTAGCATGCTAGCCTAGCTGTTAGCCACTTTAACCTCATATGTTCCAGGAAATGAACAGAAACAAAAGGTTCCACCGAGAACATTTTACCCATGAAATCAGTAACAAACGTAGAACCAGTTCCTGTTCCTGACGTTGGTTCCACCCTCTTGGTTTCCAGGGAGGAGGTGAACAAGGCGTACAGGAAGCTGGCGGTCCTGCTGCACCCGGACAAGTGCGTGGCGCCCGGCAGCGAGGACGCCTTCAAGGCGGTGGTGAACGCTCGGACGTCGCTGCTGAAGAACATTAAATAACACAACGGAACGTGTTTATATTTATTTGCTTATTTAACGTCGGTGTCTCGTGTGCCATGTTGCTCGCCTCAGTGCTAACGAAGCTAACGAAGCTAACGACTGGTTCCAGCCAGTCCCAACTTATTTATTTATCACAGTTGAGTCCAAATTAAAAGTCAAAACTCTGACGACGGAGTGGGAACTGAAACATCAAAGAATCGGATGAGTTTTAAAATTCATTGAATTTCAAAATAAAGGTCAAGACGTTTCTTTCGAGTAAAAACACGTTTACAGATTTTAAAACGAGACGTTGGAGTTTAAACGGAACAAAGATAAAAAATAGGAATAATAAACGGAACCGTTGATCTCAGAGTCAGCTTTAAATGGGGCTTTTATTTTGGAGGTATAAATATTTAAAGGTGTATAAAGGTGTGACTGAAATTATAATGCATGTAGAATATAAAAGAACAAACACGCCATGTGACCAAACCTGCCAGGAAGAGGAACCAATCAGGCTTTAGATCCTTCACTGTTTCCTAAAGTCGCTGGTTGTTCCCTCCAACCATTCACGTCATTTTAAGATAAATATGAATTAGTTCCCTCAGAGTTCTGTTTCTTCTCGTCTTACCTTTAAGTAGTTCCTTCGTTTTAACATCTCTGAAGCTGAAGCATCTCTTTGTTCCCTTAGATTTAGTTTTGGGTCCATTAACTCGCTTTCATTTGTTCCCTAACACTCTGTTATTAGTTCCCTTCATTTGAAACGTCTCTGAAGCTCAACTGTTCATCTGTTCTCTAACGTTTCTGATTCACTGATTTAAATGACGTATTCATCCCATTAGTGTCCTGAAACTCTTCATTTGTTCCCTAACATTTAGGGCCTCTTATTTCTGCGTCATTTGTTCCCTTAACTTTATTTATTTATTTATTTATTTTTCTGTTCCGTCATTAGTTCCCTCAGACTTCGGTTTATTCTCGTCTTACTTTTAATTAGTTCCCTAAATCTGAACATCTCTGAAGCTAAAGCATCTTTTTGTTCCCTTAAATGTATTTTTGGGTCCATTAACTCTCTTTCATTGGTTCCCTGACATTTTCATGTGGTGCACAAACTTTTGTTTGGTGTCTTTGGTGTTGCACTTATTCAGTTCCCCTCATTTGAAGCTCAACTGTTCATCTGTTCTCTTACGTTTCTGATTCACTGATTTAAATGACGTATCCATCCCCTTTGTGTCCTGAAACTTTTCTTTTGTTCCCTAACATTTTGATTTGGCCTCTTATCTCTACATCATCTGTTCCCTTATCTTTCTGTTTCACGTCTGTTCTGTTCCCTGAATCATCTGAAACGATCCAGACACTGATTTGAGCCGTCACATGTTCTAAGCTCATAATTAGTTCCCCTGTTAAATGAGTTCCACTCGGTTCGTTCACCTGGTTTGTCTTCCTCTGAGTTCTCACTGAAAGTTTACATGATGATGATGATGATGATGATGAAGGTGATGTTCTTGTTCCTTCCTGTGAGCGGCCGACAGGCGTCATGAGGATGTGATCATAGTTTTCTATTTTTACATACGTGTGTCTGAATAAAAAGTTTCCACTCGACGCCTGAACGTGATTTTTATTTAAGTCAAAACTAAACAGGAAGTAAACGGGTTCTAGTTAGAATGACCGAGAACATTTCTAAATGAGAACGTAAGAAGCCATTGAAGCGTGAAGCGGATCGGACACCGTGACGCTCAGCGTTGCTCAGGCTTCAGACTCATGACTGCAACATCTGATGATGCGTTTCCTGTCGTAAAGAAGATCGGACACGGTGGTCGACCACATGACGGACACGAGACACGAGACACGAGACAGACTCGTTGTTTCTGATTTATAGGAACTGGTTTGTGTTAAACATTTTATAATAAAACCAGAGACCATGGACCCTCCTACTTCCTGGTTCTGAAGCTCAGCGCGCCGCCTCCGGTCGCCTCCATCTTGGTTAAGCCTCCAGTGGTCGTTAAAGGTACTGCAGCTTTTAGCTTCACCAGGTGGCGCCACACATGCTCAGAGTCCTTTTTCCACCTGAACACAGTCTGACCTGGTTGGACCTGGTCCACCGATCCCATCATGCACCTGGACGCTCCCTCGGTTAATCCATCTGATTAATGGACGGACGCTCGTCTCCGTTTCAGGGATTCCTGTTTGGATTAAGACATCAGCTCATTACTCAAAGCCGCTCTGCTCCGTTTGGTCCTTTGAGTTTGGAAAAAACCTTCAGCGTCGTCTTCACTGTCTTCATCGTCTTCACTGTCTTCACTGTCTTCATCGTCTTCACTGTCTTCATCGTCTTCACTGTCTTCATCGTCTTCATCAGAACCTAAAGGCCGGAGGCGGAGCTGAGTGGACACGGTTTAAAGACAGAAGAAGACTGGAGGCATGAAGCTGGACTCTGCATCTGAACCAGCTCAGTGAGTACAACTCACCAGCTTCACATGTTCCACGTGTTCTAACTCATTCTGTTCATGTTTGTTCACCTGGACCTGGTTCCTGGTTCCTAGTTCCTGGTTCCTTCACATTTGTCTGTTGAGATCAGATCAGAACCATCAACATGTTAAACTTTCTGCTCAGAGCCGTCAGCTGACTGAATGGATTATCCCAGAAACGTGGACCTGTCCCGGGACGTGTGTCCAGACCAACACGTCTTCTGAGAGACTTGTCTCCACCGAGACTCTGTCCTGTGCTCACTTTTAAACCTGCACCAGTTGGTCCCTGTAACCATGGGCGACGACGGTGACCTTGAGGGGGCGCGGCAAGCGAGTGACATCACGTTCAGCGCCAACATAAGCCCCGCCCCCGGCCTGCGGAGGAAGCAGCTGCTGTGGCAAAATGCCGTCAGGAACATCATCGACCAGCATCACCTGTACCCCCCGAGGCCGGAGAGGGGGCGGCACCGCATCACCGTCACCGACGCCTACATCGCCGACATCAACAGGTAGAACCGATGACATCATCAACAGGTAGAACCGATGACATCATCAACAGGTAGAACCAATGACATGTAGAAACAATGATGGGTTGAACTGGTGACAGATAGAACCGATGACAGATAGAACCGCTGACGGGTAGAACTGATGACAGATAGAACCAATGACGGGTAGAACTGATGACAGATAGAACCGATGATGGGTAGAACCGATGACGGGTAGAACCGATCACAGGTAGAACCTGTTCACATTTCAACTTTAAATCGTGTTTTTCAGGCAGATCCGTAACAAAGGTTCCCGTGGAGCACTTTGGCAGAAGCGCCGCTCGTCTGCAGCTCGTATCCACCCGACGCAGAGGATCGCCATGGCAACGCCGATGCCAACCAATCACGACTCACTTAGCGACGGTGACTTCTTGGTGTCATGTGGACGGACGGTGCGAGGCGTCTTCTTCCCAACGCTGCAGCTCGTCTTCAAGTAGAGACTCATTAATCTAATTATAATAAAGGTTCCGTGGTTCTCTATTAATCTATTACTACTACTAATAACAAAGGTTCCGTGGTTCTCTATTAATCTAATACTACTACTAATAACAAAGGTTCCGTGGTTCTCTATTAATCTATTACTACTACTAATACTAAAGGTTCTGTGGTTCTCTATTAATCTATTACTTCTACTAATAATAAAGGTTCTGTGGTTCTCTATTAATCTATTACTACTAATAATAATAAAGGTTCTGTGGTTCTCTATTAATCTATTTCTACTACTAATAATAAAGGTTCCGTGGTTCTCTATTAATCTAATACTACTACCAATAACAAAGGTTCCGTGGTTCTCTATTAAACTCTTACTACTACTAATAACAAAGGTTCCGTGGTTCTCTATTAATCTCTTACTACTAATAATAATAAAGGTTCTGTGGTTCTCTATTAATCTCTTACTACTAATAATAATAAAGGTTCTGTGGTTCTCTATTAATCTATTACTTCTACTAATAACAAAGGTTCTGTGGTTCTCTATTAATCTCTTACTACTACTAATAACAAAGGTTCTGTGGTTCTCTATTAATCTATTACTTCTACTAATAATAAAGGTTCTGTGGTTCTCTATTAATCTATTTCTACTACTAATAACAAAAGTTCTGTGGTTCTCTATTAATCTCTTACTACTACTAATAATAAAGGTTCTGTGGTTCTCCTGAACTGGTTCCTCCTCTGGTCTCAGGTCCTCAGACCTGGAGCAGCTCTACCAGCGGTTCTCCTCGGCTCAGAGAAGAACTTCTCTGGTTGTCACCAACGCCATCGACATCTTGACCCGACTCCTCGTCTCGCTGTTGACGTGGCCTCCGGGCTGGGGGGGCGTGGCCTGCGGCGGCCTGGCTGGCCTGTCGGTGGCGCTGTGGGCGGGGCTCTGCCTGCTGGCGCTGACCAGACAGGAAGTGATGTCGTCACCACAGTGGCTCAGGTATACTTCCTGTTCTCACGCTGGACAGACAGACACAGACTGGACACGTCCTCACCTGTCTGTCCTCTGTCCGTCCTCTGTCTCAGGTGTCTGTCTCTGGTCACCTGGGTCTCTCAGACCGTCCAGGTGCTGGTTGGCGTTCTCTGTTGGGCGGACGGCGACCACTCCTGGTACGTCTTCTTCACCCTCTTCTCCACCTACACCCTCCTGCCCCTCCCTCTCCTCTGGTCCATCATCGCCGGGGCAACCACCTCCATCCTGCACCTCCTGGTGGACGTCTGCTGTCACTACGGCGACCACACCTTACTCAAAAAGGTCAGGAGGGAACTCGTTGTTCTTTCTGTCTTTTGTCTTTTGTGTCCGTCTTCCTGTCCTGTGCCTGTGCAGGTACTTGATTAATGGTTCTGGTTCTGGTTCTGGTTCAGGTGCTGTCGAAGGCCTTGCTGTACCTGGCCATGAACACTGCCGGTCTGTTCATCCACTACCTGTCTGATCGGACCCAGAGACAGTCCTTCCTGGAGACCCGGCGCTGCATCGAGGGACGGGTCCGACTGGAGAGGGAGAACCACAGACAGGTACTGGTTCAAGTCACTGTCTCCGTCCATCAAGTCGTTGTCTCCGTCCATCACACGGTTGTCTCTGCGTCTCTGTGTCCCCAGGAGCGTCTGGTCATGTCCATCCTGCCTCGGTTTCTGGTTCTGGAGATGATCGCCGACATGGCCTCCATGGACGAGTACCTGCTGCCTCAGCAGTTCCACAAGATCTACATCCACCACTACAAGAACGTCAGGTAAACAAACCAGAGGAGAGAGGACCCAGAACAGAACCCTGAGGAACTCCATGAGTAATTGCTGACGCTGTCAATGACACCATTAGCTGTTAGCTAACCTGTTAGCTGTTAGCTATCAAGTTAGCCTACCTGTTAGCCACGCTGGACGTCTAAATGTCTCTGTTTGTCCTCAGCATCCTGTTCGCAGACATCATCGGCTTCACGTCTCTGTCGCTGATTCTCTCGGCTCAGGAACTCGTTAAGATGCTTAACGAGCTCTTCGCGCGGTTCGACAGATTAGCAGAGGTCTCTGCGTGTCTCCTTTAAATGTGTCCTCTAAACGTCTCAGGTCTTTGTATGTCTCAGGTCTTTAAATGTCTCCTTCCTGTCCAGGAGCACCAGTGTCTCCGCATTAAGATCCTCGGGGACTGTTATTACTGTGTCTCCGGCGTCCCCGAGCCCCAGAGAGGACACGCCCGCTGCTGCGTGGACATGGGACTCAGCATGATCAGCACCATCCGGTAAACTCGCCGCGCGTACGTCCTCTGTGGCGCCGTTGCCATGGCGCTCAGGAGTAACGTGGACGTGTCTGGTTGCAGGTACGTCCGCCGGGAGCTGCAGCAAGAAGTGGACATGAGGATCGGTGTCCACTCAGGTTCTGTCCTCTGCGGGGTCCTGGGTCTCCAGAAGTGGCAGTTTGACATCTGGAGCTGGGACGTGGACATCGCCAACAGTCTGGAGGCTGCAGGAGTCCCAGGGTCAGAGTCCCTCGTGTCCTCTATATGTCCTCAGTCTGTCCTCAGTCTGTCCTAATGTCCTCTGACTGTCCTCATGTCCTCAGTCTGTCCTCCCTGCATCTTTGTGTCCTCAGTCAGGTCCACGTCTCTCGGACCACTCTGGACTTCCTGGGCGGGGTCTATGAGGCGGAGGCGGGGCACGGCCGGGACCGCAGCCTGTTTCTACGGAAACACAACATCGACACGTTCCTGATTCGTCCGGGGCCACGGGAGGGGGCGGAGCCTCCGAGGGCGAGGCGTCCGAGTTACGACGAGATGACGACGTGGAGCGCCGAGCGACCGTTCGGGGACATCCTGGGGATGAGCTTCGTGAGGACGCACTGGAAGACGTTTGGACATTCCTGGTGAACTTCAGCAACCTTTGACCTCTTCCTGTTTCCTGTCCCCTGCAGATCCTCGCCACCTTCACCAACGGCTCCCTGACCCAGCTGCCCAATCAGGTCGCGGCTCAGCGGTCGGGGTCCAGGGAGGTCAACAAGAGGATCGTTCAGGCCATGGAGGTCAGGAGCAGCGAGCGAATGAGGAAGGAGCACATCACCACCTTCACTCAGGTGTTCAAGGACGCCAACATGGAGGGAAAGGTAGCTGCTCCTCAGGGGGCGGGGCTTACTTCAGGTGTGACAGCCAGGTGGGGGTGGGGCTTGTTTCAGGTGACCTGTCTTTGTGTCTCAGTACTCCCAGATGAGAGACGAGCTCTTCAAGTCCAACATGGTCTGTTCCTTCATCCTACTGCTGCTGCTGATGACCGTCCAGCTGCTGCTGCCTGCCCCCAGGTACACCTGTCCACCTGTCTGTCCATCCACCGGTCCACCTGTCTGTCCATCCACCGGTCCACCTGTCTGTCCATCCACCTGTCTGTCCTCACACCTGTCTGTCCATCCACCTGTCCACCTGTCTGTCCTCACACCTGTCTGTCCATCCACCGGTCCACCTGTCTGTCCATCCACCTGTCTGTCCATCCACCTGTCCACCCGTCTGTCCTCACACCTGTCTGTCCATCCACCTGTCCACCTGTCTGTCCTCACACCTGTCCACCTGTCTGTCCATCCACCTGTCTGTCCATCCACCTGTCCACCTGTCTGTCCATCCACCTGTCCACCTGTCTGTCCATCCACCTGTCTGTCCTCACACCTGTCTGTCCATCCACCTGTCCACCTGTCTGTCCTCACACCTGTCTGTCCATCCACCTGTCCACCTGTCTGTCCTCACACCTGTCTGTCCATCCACCTGTCCACCCGTCTGTCCTCACACCTGTCTGTCCATCCACCTGTCCACCCGTCTGTCCTCACACCTGTCCACCTGTCTGTCCATCCACCTGTCCACCTGTCTGTCCATCCACCTGTCTGTCCACAGGTTGTGTCCCATGGTAGCTCACTTCCTGGTCAGCTGCATTGTCTACTTCCTGCTCCTCCTGCTGACTCTGGGGGAGGAGTTTAAGCGTTGCCCCGCCCCCCTGCAGTCGCTCTGCTGCTGGGTTCATGAAACTAAGGTCGTCCGTACGCTGCTCACGTTGACCGCCATCACCGTCAACTTTGGAGTCGCCTCCGCCGACCTGGTGAGTCTCATCCTCAAGGTCACTGAAGGTCACTGAAGGTCACTGAAGGTCATCCTCAAGGTCACTGAAGGTCACTGAAGGTCACTGAAGGTCATCTTCGAGGTCACTAAAGGTCAGGTCACCCTTCCTCTCCTCCAGCTGTGGTGTGATTGGTCAGAAGCAGTACCTAACAGTTACGCCCCGTTGACTCCGCCCACCTCCACCTGGGCTGACGTCAACATCTGCACCGTCCCAGAGTTCATGTTGCTCAGTGGGGTCGTTGCCATGGTGACATGTGCCGTCTTCCTGCGCCTCAGCTGCGTGCTGCAGCTCGCCGTCCTCCTATTGGCCGCTGCCCTCTACGCCTACATCATCCAGACGCACAGGTGAGCGAGGCGCTTTGTTCAGGTACTACCTTCAGGTGTTGTGTTGAGGTGTTGTGTTCAGGCGCTACCTTCAGGTGTTGTGTTGAGGTGTTGTGTTCAGGTACTACCTTCAGGTGCTGCGTTCAGGCGCTTTGTTCAGGTGTTGTGTTCAGGTGTTGTGTTCTGGTGCTGCGTTCAGGTGTTGTGTTCAGGTGCTACCTTCAGGCGTTGTGTTCAGGTGCTGCGTTCAGGTGTTGTGTTCAGGTGCTGCGTTCAGGTGCTGTTGAAGAGGATGTCTCACATGGTTAACGATGGCGTGTTGCTTTCAGGTCCCATCAGCTGTGTGGGAGAGGAGCGTGCGTGGTCCTCATGGCGATGTTTGTGGTGGCCGTCCTCTACAACAGCAGACAGGTGGGACACCTGAGCTCTAAGGATCGATTGGTCGATTGGTCGATTGGTCGGTTCCTCACATGGCTGACCTTCTCTTCTTCGTTGGTAGCTGGAGGCGACGGCGCGGCTGGACTTCCTGTGGCGCCTCCAGGCCAGGAAGGAGGTGGAGGACATGAAGGAGCTGAGGGAGCACAACGAGTGTCTGCTGCTCAACATCCTGCCGGCCCACGTGGCCCAGCACTTCCTGGAGAGAGAGCGCAGCGACGAGGTCACCTGTCTGTCACCTGTCTCACCTGTCTGTCACCTGTCTCACCTGTCTCTCACCTGTCTCACCTGTCTGTCACCTGTCTCTAATCTGTCTATCACCTGGCTCTCACCTGTCTCACCTGTCTCTCACCTGTCTCTAACCTGTCTCACCTGTCTGTCATCTGTCTCTCACCTGTCTCACCTGTCTGTCATCTGTCTCACCTGTCTCTCACCTGTCTCACCTGTCTGTCATCTGTCTCTCACCTGTCTCTAACCTGTCCCACCTGTCTCACCTGTGTCATCTGTCTGTCATCTGTCTCTCACCTGTCTCTCACCTGTCTGTCACCTGTCTCTCACCTGTCTCACCTGTCTCTAATCTGTCCCACCTGTCTCTCACCTGTCTCTAACCTGTCTCACCTGTCTCTCACCTGTCTCTAACCTGTCTGTCACCTGTCTCACCTGTCTGTCACCTGTCTGTCACCTGTCCCACCTGTCTCTCACCTGTCTCTAACCTGTCCCACCTGTCTCTCACCTGTCTCACCTCTCTCACCTGTCTCTAACCTGTCTCTAACCTGTCTCTCACCTGTCTCACCTCTCACCTGTCTGTCACCTGTCCCACCTGTCTCTCACCTGTCTCTAACCTGTCTCACCTGTCTCTAGCCTGTCTCTCACCTGTCTCTAACCTGTCTCACCTGTCTTTAACCTGTCCCACCTGTCTCACCTGTCTCACCTGTCTCTAGCCTGTCTCTCACCTGTCCCACCTGTCCCACCTGTCTCTAACCTGTCCCACCTGTCCCACCTGTCTCACCTGTCTCACCTGTGTGTCTCAGGACTTGTATTCCCAGTCGTACCAGAGAGTCGGCGTCATGTTCGCGTCTCTTCCAGGATTCTCTGATTTCTACCAACAACAGGAAGTCGTTCATCAACAAGTCGAGAGTCTCCGCCTCCTGAACCACATCATCACCGACTTTGACCAGGTGTTACACTTTACCTCCTCTTCCTCCTCCTCCTCTTCCTTCTCCTCCTCCTCTTCCTCCTGCTCCTCCACCTCATCCACCTCCTCCTGCTCCTCCTCCTCCTCCTCCTCTTCCTCCTCCTCCTCCTCCTCCTCCTGCTCCTCCTCTTCCTCCTCCTCCTCCTCCTCCTCCTCTTCCTCCTCCTCTTCCTCCTCCACCTCCTCCTCTTCCTCCTCCTCCTCCTCCTCCTCCTGTCTCATCTCAGGTCTCTGTGTGTCCAGCTGTTGGAGGAGAGCTACTTCCAGGAGGTGGAGAAGATTAAAACCATCGGTAGTTCCTACATGGCGGCTTCAGGCCTCTCCCCGGACAGGAAGGTGGGTGTGTCACCATGACGACGACCTTGTTCATCCATGACCCCACATGTGACTGTGTGTGTGTGTGTGTGTGTGTGTGTGTCAGGAGTGTGAGGACGTCTGGCATCACCTCAGTCAGCTGGCTCTGTTCGCTCTGGCCATGCAGGAGACTCTGAGACACATCAACACTCACACAGGAAGTAGCTTCACGCTCAGAGTCGGTACGAACACCCTGACCCCTGACCCCTGACCCCTGACCCCTGACCCCTGACCTCTGACCCCTGACCCCTGACCTAGATAGCCTAAAATCAGTCTGGGTACATGTGCCTCAGGCCTCGCCCACGGCCCCGTCATCGCCGGTGTGATCGGCGCCACCAAACCTCAGTACGACATCTGGGGCGCCACGGTGAACATGGCGAGCAGGATGGAGAGCACCGGCGTCAACGGCACCATCCAGGTGAGCTCACCTGTCTGACGGGGACTTCCCACCTGTCCTGGTTTCTCAGCTGACCGCTTGACTTCCTGTCAGGTGCCGGAGGCCACCAGCTGCATCCTGGTAGAGAGGGGCTTCCTACGGCAGCTCCGAGGGAACATTTACGTCAAAGGAGTCAGCGAACGCCACGGCAAGGTGAGGCACGCTCCACGCCACTTCCTGTTTGACACACCTCCAGTTTGACACCACTTCCTGTTCCTGCCTCAGGTCCGGACCTTCTTCGTGAGCAGTCGGGACGAGCGGTCCAGCTTCACGGAGCGCGGCGGCAGTGGGCGGGGCTTGGGTCTGAACAGGAACACGCTGGGAGCCGTGGTCTACAGTCTGGTCCAGGCCCAGAAGAGGGAGAAGCTCCGGGAGGAGAACGGAGGCTTTCACCTGGTGGAAGCGTCCTAGGAGGAGAAGGAGCCTCTGATTGGTTCCTGGAGGAGGAGGAGGAGGAGGAGGAGGAGCGACTACAGCTCCCATAATGCTTTTTGTTATGCAGCCAGGAAGTACTGTGTGGAGTATCACATCTCATGAGAAACACCTCTGCAGCAGCTAAAGCTAACAGGCTAAAGCTAACAGACTAAAGCTAACAGGCTAAAGCTAACAGACTAAAGCTAACAGTCTAAAGCTAACAGGCTAAAGCTAACAGACTAAAGCTAACAGACTGAGGCTAAACTAACAGACTGAGTTTTCAGCTAACAAACTGATGCTAAAGCTAATAGCCTGAGGTTAAAGCCAACAGACTGATGCTAAAGCTAGCAGGCGCTAAAGCTACTGAGGTCATTAATTAAACTGGACATTGATTAAAACATATGTTAGAAGTAGTTCTGTGAGTTTTTATACTGTTATACTTGAAATAAAAATGTTTAGAAATACAAACTGGACATGTTTGTATGTTTGTGTTTGTTGTTTGTTTATCGTGTTACTGTACATGCTAGCAGAATGAGGCTAAAGCGTACAGTAGCTAAAGCTAACAGAATGAGGCTAAAGCTAACAGAATGAGGCTAAAGCTAACAGAATGAGGCTAAAGCGTACAGTAGCTAAAGCTAACAGAATGAGGCTAAAGCTAACAGAATGAGGCTAAAGCGTACAGTAGCTAAAGCTAACAGAATGAGGCTAAAGCGTACAGTAGCTAAAGCTAACAGAATGAGGCTAAAGCTAACAGAATGAGGCTAAAGCTAACAGAATGAGGCTAAAGCGTACAGTAGCTAAAGCTAACAGAATGAGGCTAAAGCTAACAGAATGAGGCTAAAGCGTACAAATTCTGACTAAAGCTTGCAGACAGTGGCAAATACTAACAGAGTGATGCCAGCGCTTACAGACTGGAGCTAAAGCTAACCAACCTGGGATAAAGCTAACAGACTGAAGCTAAAGCTAACAGACCGACGTTAAAGCTAACAGACTGAGGCCAAAGCTAACAGACTGAAGCTAAAGCTAACAGACTGATGCTAAAGCTAACAGACTGAGGCTAAAGCTAACAGACCGACGCTAAAGCTAACAGACTGAGGCTAAAGCTAACAGACCGACGCTAAAGCTAACAGACTGATGCTAAAGCTAAGGGAATGAAGATAAGCTAACAGACTGAAACCGAAGCGTACAGTAGCTAAAGCTAACCAACTTGGGCTAAAGCTAGCAGACTGAGGCTAAAGCTAACAGACTGAAGCTAAAGCTAGCAGACTGAGGCTAAAGCTAACAGACTGAAGCTGAAGCGTACAGCAGCTAAAGCTAATGCTAACAGGTCTGAATGGATCATGTGTTCTTCTCGTTCATTTAGTTTTGAAGTAATTTAATTTATAAACAAATATTTAGAACAAAATGTTTTAATATAAATAATGAATGAATGTATAACACATTCATTAATAAATAATGTAAAGTAAATATCTGTAATTTATTTTGATGACCTCTCTGTGAATGATTAGCTGACAGGCTAATCCCCTCATCAGGGTCAAAGGTCAGTCCTTCACCAGGGTGAATCAGTCAGGTCGTTTCCTTCTTTAACAAACGTGATGAATCAATCAGCTGTTGAGTGTGTGTGTGTGTGTGTGTGTGTGTGTGTGTGTGTGGCGGGGGGGTTGGGGGGGGGTTCGTGATGGACACACCTCTCAGCGGGTTGACGAGCCCCTGAGCCGCGGACGCTCCGGATCATTGACGACCAGCATCTTTGAGGGGACACAGCAGACCGGCAGCGCGATGTACGCAAACAGAATCATGGCCGATACCGAGACCCGGTCCGGGTCCGACTCCGACGAGCTCATCTTCTTCGTCAACGGAAAGAAGGTAGAAATAAATCCTTCGCTCGCGTTAAATTAGACAGACTTCAAAGGGAGTTCTGCACGGAGACAATGTTAGGAGATGTATATGCTCATGACTGCATTTAAATGAAATGATAAGTGATAATGGTTATGGTATAAATATAATATATAAAATAACTAAATGAAATATAAAATATAAAATAATGTTTAAACAAAATAATGTATTAATGTTTATTTATAAATGTTGAACCTGTTGTTTTTAATCTGAAGTAAAAGATGTCACATAATAATATATATATATATATTTATATATATTTATTTATCTTTGTAGCTGAGTTAAAACGTGACAGCTCTGTTTATTCGGCCTTCAGACCAGAGTCCATGTCAGTTTCAACCCGTTTTAATCTGAGTTAATTTTTACTCACATCACAGACGTGAACCAGTCACGTGTCTCTGTTGATGAACCTTCTGTTTTTATGCAGATCGTGGAGAGGAACGTTGACCCTGAGATGACCCTGCTCACCTACCTGAGGAGAAAGTGTATGAACACATGAACACATGAACACATGAACACGCTGAACACATGAACACATGAACACGCTGAACTTCACGTCGCGTGTTTTTATCTTTAGCGTCGTCTGATTTTACTGCTGAAGCACCTGAAGCTGCTGCTGCTCTTAAATCAGTGTTTTATTGCATGGAGTTTGGTTTACAGTGGCTGAGGTCAGCGACCGCTCAGACTTTAATGACAACACCAAGGTTCAAAGGTCAACCGCTACAGTCCTGCAGTCTCTTCAAGGACCGGTCCAGGGGCCTCCAGGACCTCCTCGAGCCCCCTGAGCCAATCAGAGTGCAGCGGTTAGCGGCGGTTAGCAGTGGTTAGCAGCGGTTAGCTAACAGCCTGGAGTTAATGATTGTGTGTTTGCAGTGGCGCTGACCGGGACCAAGCTGGGCTGTGCTGAGGGCGGCTGTGGCGCCTGCACCGTCATGTTGTCCCGGTACCAAGCGCCCACCCGACAGCTACTGTATCCTTTGAGCCTTTGAGCCGTGACAATCGAAGCGTCCCGTCAGCTGCAGTCATGTGCGCCCAGCTGACTTTCTGGTTTCACGCCGTCTGATGAAGCAGAACATTGATCTTTAACCGCGTCCAGTCATCACGCCGTCAACGCCTGCCTGGCCCCCATCTGCTCCCTGCACTTGGTTGCCGTGACGACAGTGGAAGGAATCGGCAGTGTGGCGAGGAAGCTCCACCCCGTCCAGGTACGTAAAGCTGCTTCTGGCCGAGGCTCCGCCCACCGGGGGGCTAACATGCTATCATGACTAACACTTCCTGTTCCTGTTGTGGTCTTTCCTCTGGTCCAGGAGCGAATCGCCATGGCTCACGGTTCCCAGTGCGGGTTCTGCACGCCGGGCATCGTCATGTCCATGTACGCCCTCCTGAGGACCAACGCCACGCCCAAGATGGCCGACGTGGAGGAAGCCTTCCAGGGTAGACTGTGCTCATTACATCATCATTACATCATCTGACGTGGTCCCTCTGTAGCAGTAACCACGGTAACCAAGCTGTCAGTAACCACGGTAACCATGCTATGGTGCTTTCAGGGAACCTGTGTCGGTGTACGGGCTACAGACCGATCCTGGACGGATTCCGGACTCTGACCCAGGTCAGGACCAGACTCACGGCTCTAAGGTTCTGATTCGTCCAATGAACGCGCTAACGTGTCTCTTCCTCCAGGACGGCGGCTGCTGTGGAGGCAGGGGGCGGGGCCAGGGCTGCTGCATGACCAATGGGAAGGAAGCTGATGTGAGTCTGAGTGTCTTTAATGTTTCTGGTCGTTCCAGAGAAGAACCTTTAATCTGAAACTCTGTCTGGACAGGAAGTCACCGCGCTGTTCGACGCCACCGACTTCACGCCCTTTGACCCCACACAGGAAGTCATCTTCCCCCCTGAGCTCATGGTAAACACACACACACACACACACACACACACACACACAGACAAACAGGAAGTGATGCGACTGTAACAGGAAGTGAACACGAAGACAATTCTGTTCTCTCTCCATGTCCTTGCTCCTAGACGCTCTCTAAGGGTCAAAGGTCGAGGACGCTGTGTTTCCGTGGCGATCGGTCGGCGTGGCTGCAGCCCGACAACCTGGACCAGTTTCTGGAGCTGAAGTGGAAACATCCCGACGCCCGAGTGGTGGTGGGAAACACGGAAGTCGGTCAGTCTGCGTCACTCGTGTTCATTCGTTCACTCGTTCACTCGTTCACTGACCGTGTGTCTGTCCAGGGATCGAGGTAAAGTTTAAGAACATGGTCTACCCCGTCATCCTGGCTCCGGCCTTCATCCCTGAACTCAACGCAGTGACTCACGTTGACGACGGTAACGTAGCATGTTAGCATGGCCACGCTAGCTCACCGTGATGCTAACGTGGCTAGCGGTAAAAACACGTGAACGTTTGTGTGCAGGGATCGTGTTCGGCGCAGCGTGCACGCTCAGCCACATGGGGGCGGTGCTGAAGAAGGCGGTGGAGACTCTTCCTCCTCATCAGACCGAAGTCTTCCTCGCCATCCTGGAGCAGCTGCGCTGGTTCGCTGGGCAGCAGATCCGCAACGTAGCGGTGAGTTCAACATGCGCTAACTCCCAGACTGAGCAGGTGGGTGTAGTTCAGGTCCGGTAGGAGACGGGGGCTCTAGGAGGCCGTGTGTAGTTCAGGTCCGGTAGGAGACGGGGGCTCTAGGAGGCCGTGTGTAGTTCAGGTCCGGTAGGAGACGGGGGCTCTAGGAGGCGGTGTGTAGTTCAGGTCCAGTAGGACACGGGGGCTCTAGGAGGCCGTGTGTAGTTCAGGTCCGGTAGGAGACGGGAGCTTCAGGAGGCCATGTGTAGTTCAGGTCCGGTAGGAGACGGGGGCTCTAGGAGGCGGTGTGTAGTTCAGGTCCGGTAGGAGACGGGGGCTTTAGGAGGCCGTGTGTAGTTCAGGTCCGGTAGGAGACGGGGGCTCTAGGAGGCGGTGTGTAGTTCAGGTCCGGTAGGAGACGGGGGCTTTAGGAGGCCGTGTGTAGTTCAGGTCCGGTAGGAGACGGGGGCTCTAGGAGGCCGTGTGTAGTTCATGTCCGGTAGGAGACGGGGGCTCTAGGAGGCGGTGTGTAGTTCAGGTCCAGTAGGACACGGGGGCTCTAGGAGGCCGTGTGTAGTTCATGTCCGGTAGGAGACGGGGGCTCTAGGAGGCGGTGTGTAGTTCAGGTCCGGTAGGAGACGGGAGCTTCAGGAGGCCATGTGTAGTTCAGGTCCGGTAGGAGACGGGGGCTCTAGGAGGCGGTGTGTAGTTCAGGTCCAGTAGGACACGGGGGCTCTAGGAGGCCATGTGTAGTTCAGGTCCAGTAGGAGACGGGGGCTCTAGGAGGCGGTGTGTAGTTCAGGTCCAGTAGGAGACGGGGGCTCTAGGAGGCCGTGTGTAGTTCAGGTCCGGTAGGAGACGGGGGCTCTAGGAGGCCGTGTGTAGTTCAGGTCCGGTAGGAGACGGGGGCTCTAGGAGGCCGTGTGTAGTTCAGGTCCGGTAGGAGACGGGGGCTCTAGGAGGCGGTGTGTAGTTCAGGTCCAGTAGGACACGGGGGCTCTAGGAGGCCGTGTGTAGTTCATGTCCGGTAGGAGACGGGAGCTTCAGGAGGCCATGTGTAGTTCAGGTCCGGTAGGAGACGGGGGCTCTAGGAGGCGGTGTGTAGTTCAGGTCCGGTAGGAGACGGGGGCTTTAGGAGGCCGTGTGTAGTTCAGGTCCGGTAGGAGACGGGGGCTCTAGGAGGCGGTGTGTAGTTCAGGTCCGGTAGGAGACGGGGGCTTTAGGAGGCCGTGTGTAGTTCAGGTCCGGTAGGAGACGGGGGCTCTAGGAGGCCGTGTGTAGTTCATGTCCGGTAGGAGACGGGGGCTCTAGGAGGCCGTGTGTAGTTCATGTCCGGTAGGAGACGGGGGCTCTAGGAGGCCGTGTGTAGTTCAGGTCCGGTAGGAGACGGGGGCTCTAGGAGGCCGTGTGTAGTTCAGGTCCAGTAGGACACGGGAGCTTCAGGAGGCCATGTGTAGTTCAGGTCCGGTAGGAGACGGGGGCTTTAGGAGGCCGTGTGTAGTTCAGGTCCGGTAGGAGACGGGGGCTCTAGGAGGTCGTGTGTAGTTCAGGACACCTGGGAGAGTTTGTGACTCTGTGGTTGTGTTCCAGGCCATCGGTGGAAACATCATGACGGCCAGTCCCATCTCCGACCTCAACCCCGTCTTCATGGCGGCCGGCTGCAGACTCACGCTGATGGACAAGGGTAACACTTTTATTTTGAAAGGGTGTGTGTTTGCTGACGGGCGGTGAATGACGTGTAAATGTCCTCAGACGGCGCCCGCGTGGTCCAGATGGACGACGGTTTCTTCACCGGGTACAGGAGGACCATCGTGCGGCCGCAGGAAATCCTGGTCTCTGTTCACATCCCATACAGCAAGAGGGTAGGTCCGGCGTCGCCCCGGCAACCACTGTCCTGTCATTCAGGTCACCAGAGGGCTTTTAATGTGAAACAGGAAGTGAACATGCTGTTCGTTGTTGTTTGGTCTCCTAGCAACCAGACTCTGTTGTCGTCCTCAGACTCAGTTCGTCTCCGCCTTCAAACTGTCTCCTCGCCGTGAGGATGACATCAGCATCGTTACCGCGGCGATGAGCGTTACCTTCTCTCCTCAGACGAACGTTGTGGAGGATCTGAAGCTAAGCTACGGAGGCATGGCGGCTAGCACGCTGCTAGCTAAGGAGACGGCTAACAGGCTAATTGGGAGGTGAGGGGAGGAGGGTGTGGGAGGAGGAGGAGGAGGAGGAGGAAGAGTGTAACACTGTCTGGTCTGGTTCAGGTCGTGGGGGGAGGAGCTAGTACAGGAAGCTTGCTCCTCATTGGCTGAGGAGATGACCCTTGACCCCTCAGCGCCGGGAGGCATGGTGACCTACCGGCGAACCTTGACCCTGAGCCTCTTCTACAAGTTCTACCTGACGGTGCTGCAGAAGCTCCGCCTCCAGGTTCCTCCTCTTCTTCTTCTTCTTCTTCTTCTGTTGTATTGATGTTAGTGGAGATGCGGACCCTGTGACCCTGTGACCCTGTAACCATGTGACCCTGTGACCCTGTGACCATGTGACCCTGTGACCCTGTGACCGTGACCATGTGACCCTGTGACCCTGTGACCCTGTAACCATGTGACCATGTGACCCTGTGACCCTGTAACCATGTGATCCTGTGACCATGTAACCATGTGACCCTGTGACCCTGTGACCATGTGACCATGTGACCCTGTGACCCTGTGACCCTGTGACCATGTGACCCTGTGACCATGTGACCCTGTGACCCTGTGACCCTGTAACCATGTGACCCTGTGACCCTGTGACCATGTGACCCTGTGACCCTGTGACCCTGTAACCATGTGACCCTGTGACCATGTAACCATGTGACCCTGTGACCCTGTGACCATGTGACCCTGTGACCCTGTGACCCTGTAACCATGTGACCCTGTGACCATGTAACCATGTGACCCTGTGACCCTGTGACCATGTGACCATGTGACCCTGTGACCCTGTGACCCTGTAACCATGTGACCCTGTGACCATGTAACCATGTGACCCTGTGACCCTGTGACCATGTGACCATGTGACCCTGTGACCCTGTGACCCTGTGACCATGTGACCCTGTGACCATGTGACCCTGTGACCCTGTGACCCTGTAACCATGTGACCCTGTGACCCTGTGACCCTGTGACCATGTGACCCTGTGACCCTGTGACCCTGTGACCCTGTGACCATGTGTTTCCTGTTCGTCCGTCAGGGCGTCAGCGTGGAGGAGGCGGGGTCAGACTGTCAGAGCGCCATCCAGGTGTACCGCCAAGAGACGCCATCCAGCGTCCAGCTCTACCAGGTACTCACTCACACCTGTTACCATGGAAACCACCTCTCTGTCCAGGTGCGTCATCCTTCTCTCCTCCTGTAGGCGGTGCCAGAGGGCCAGAGCCAGGACGACGTGGTGGGCCGTCCTATGATGCACCTGTCGGCCATGAAGCAGGCCACAGGTGAAGCGGTTTACTGCGACGACCTGCCACTGTACGAGAACGAGCTTTACCTGGCGCTGATCACCAGCAGCAAGGCTCACGCCACCGTACTGTAAGACACACTCACCTGTAGGACACTCTCACCTGTAGGACACTCTCACCTGTAGGACACTCTCACCTGTAGGACCCCTACCTGTAGGACACACACCTGTAGGACACTCTCACCTGTAGGACACCTACCTGTAGGACACACACCTGTAGGACACCTACCTGTAGGACACACACCTGTAGGACACTCTCACCTGTAGGACCCCTACCTGTAGGACACACACCTGTAGGACACCTACCTGTAGGACACACTCACCTGTAGGACACCTACCTGTAGGACACACTCACCTGTAGGACACCTACCTGTAGGACACTCACCTGTAGGACACCTACCTGTAGGACACACTCACCTGTAGGACACCCACCTGTGGGACACCCACCTGTAGGACACCTACCTGTAGGACACACTCGCCTGTAGGACACCTACCTGTAGGAAACACACCTGTAGGGCACTCTCACCTGTAGGACACACTCACCTGTAGGACACACTCACCTGTAGGACACTCTCACCTGTAGGACCCCTACCTGTAGGACACACACCTGTAGGACACTCTCACCTGTAGGGCCCCTACCTGTAGGACACACACCTGTAGGACACCTGCCTGTAGGACACACTCACCTGTAGGACACCTACCTGCAGGACACTCACCTGTAGGGCACCTACCTGTAGGACACACTCACCTGTAGGACACCCACCTGTGGGACACACACCTGCAGGACACCTACCTGTAGGACACACTCGCCTGTAGGACACCTACCTGTGGGACACACACCTGTAGGGCACTCTCACCTGTAGGACACTCACCTGTAGGGCACCTACCTGTAGGACACACTCACCTGTAGGACACCTACCTGTAGGACACACACCTGTAGGACACCTACCTGTAGGACACACTCACCTGTAGGACACCTACCTGTAGGACACACACCTGTAGGACACCTACCTGTAGGACACCTACCTGAAGGACACGCTCACCTGTAGGACACACACCTGCAGGACACTCTCACCTGTAGGACACACTCACCTGTAGGACACACACCTGTAGGACACCTACCTGTAGGACACCTACCTGAAGGACACGCTCACCTGTAGGACACACACCTGCAGGACACTCTCACCTGTAGGACACACTCACCTGTAGGACACACACCTGTAGGACACCTACCTGTAGGACACACACCTGCAGGACACTCTCACATGTAGGACACACACCTGTAGGACACACTCACCTGTAGGACACACACCTGTAGGACACCTACGTGTAGGACACCTACCTGTCCTGTGTAACCAGGTATGTTTTGTAGGTCTGTAGATGCATCAGCAGCAGAACGTTGTCCCGGCGTCGTCTGCTGTGTGTTCGCTGACGACATCCCTGGAAGTAACGTCACCGGAACCATCGAATACGACGAGACTGTCCTCGCTGACGGCCAGGTGAGTTTCTGATGACCTAGCCAATCAGGAGGCTACGTGGGGCCCAGCTGATGTATCTGTCCTCTGTGCAGGTGACCTGTGTGGGTCACATCATCGGCGCCGTGGTGGCCGACACTCAGCTCCACGCGCAGAGAGCCGCCAGAGCCGTCAGGGTCCAGTACGAGGAGCTGCAGCCTATCGTCACCATCCAGGTGAGACCTGACGCCCCTGGAAACACCTGGAAACACCTGAAACACCTGGAAACATCTGATTCACCTGTGTTTGATTGACAGGAGGCCATCGCTGCCCAGTCCTTCTATCATCCAATCAGAACCATCCAGAAGGGAGATCTGGAGGCGGGATTTAAACAGGCTGACCACATACTGGAGGGTAGGACGGACTCTTCCCCTGGTTCCAGCTGCCAGGTAATAATCACGGACTGACTGACTGATTGATT
>NW_028181708.1:0-2500 GCF_963514085.1 Chelon labrosus | reverse complement strand
TGTGTGAACAACATGGAGGAAATCTAATCTTCTTCTGGATTGTATAATGATCTCAATGGTAGAATGTGATGATGTCCAGGATAAATAAAATGTCCTTTGGTTCTCCAGATGTCCAGATGGAGAGTGGGCCTGGTTCTATTGTTACTAGAACCTTGTAGAATATGTGTGCTTTGTGGTATTTCTATAAACTCTTGGTCCAGTTCCAGGATCAAAAGCGACCAGGGTCCATAGAGACCAGGGTCAGGAACATGGACCTGATGGTTCTGGAGACAGTCCTGGTTTATTTCGTCTCTTTAGGCAGAGACTCACTTCCTCAGGTCTAAGTGTCCTCCTGTCTCTTCAGGTGGAGGGGGCGTTCATGCAGGGTCTGGGTCTCGTCACCCTGGAGGAGCTTCATTACTCCCCCCAGGGCGTCCTTCTCTCTCGGGGTCCTGGTTCTTATAAGATCCCGGCCTTCGGTGACATCCCCACCCAGCTCACCGTCTCCCTGCTCCGCGACGCCCCCAACGACAAGGCCATCTTCGCCTCCAAGGTAACGGCCTCCACGGTAACGCCTCCACATTAAACATGGCCGCTGTCGTAGGGACACCAAGCTGAGGGTTTGTTCTCGTCTAGGCCGTCGGCGAGCCTCCTCTGTTCCTGGCATCCTCCGTGTTCTACGCCATCAAAGACGCCATCAGCGCTGCCAGGGCAGAGTCGGGCCTCAGCGGACCATTCAGGCTGGACAGCCCCGCCTCCGTTGAGAGAATCCGCATCGCCTGCAGTGACCGCTTCACCAAACTGGTATGAGCCCTCTAGAGACCTGGGGTTTTACTGTTGGACAAGGGGTCAAGGGGTCAAGGGGTCAAGGTCAGTGTCACAAGGTTTTGTTTGTTCTGTTGCAGTGTCCTCCTGCGAGGCGGGAACCTTCAGGCCCTGGTCTGTGCAGGTGTAGAGGTGCAGGGGTTCAGATCCGTCGGTTCACATCTGGACTAGAAGACGTTTCCTCCAAGGTTCATCTCTAAATGACCTGGACCTGGACCTGGACCTAGAGGAACCTGTTCTGAAACCAAAAAAGTCCAGTTTTATTCTTATAAATCATGACCTGAATGACGGAGAACCCTGACTTGATGTTCCTGTTCCGTGTAGAACACTGGAGAACATTTTTATTTAAACACTAAAGAGACTGACTGATTAACTCAGTTATTGAAGAACTTACTCAGAACTGTTACAGGATTTATGATGCAAACGTGTTTTCACTGTCAATGAATGAAATGATCCACTGTAACGTTCTCATAAGAATAAAGATGTGATCATTTTAGCAGGGCTCTCAAGTTTTGAAGACAGGCAAGAGTGACATCCACCAACCCCCCCCGCCCCCCCCCCCCCCGTCCGTCCCGTCCGTCGTCGCACACACTCATTGTTTGTGTCAAACAAGTTGTGAATTTGTGTTGTAACATTACAACAGAGTTGACTTACTCTGTGCTCAAAGTGATGCTTAGGCTGCGTTCAGACTGCAGACGAATCTGATTCAAATCTGATTCCTTCTCATATCCGATTTTTAGGGCTGACTGTTCACACTGCCTTTAGCAAGTGTCCAAATCGGATATGGTTCTGTTCAGACTGGGCCACATTCTCACCGATCTGATAGGTTGCTGTAGCAACGAGCGGAAGCGTCATTCGCGTAAGTCAGTGTTTTTCAACCTTTTTTGAGCCAAGGTACATTTTTTTCATTTAAACAATCACAAGGCAACCGAAAATGTTAAAAAAAAATTAAGCTCTGTAGCCTAAAGTAACAATATAAAGTCATTCTTGTCAAAGTGTCTTGAATATGAATAAATAAACACAAGAAAAAAGTCTTATACCGTATTTCCTCTAATACTTTATTTTACTCAAGCGCATCGTGGTCCAGGCCTTTATTGGAAGGAGGCCAGAATTAGAGGCAGGCCTTAATTTCATTTGAGCAAAACGAACTACGAGTAGAATGAATAAAAACAAGATTTTGTGTCTATTTCAACTATAAAATACTAGGTTCATTTATAAAAAACGTACAGTTACCATAACATGGTATGCATACAGAACATTAACAACAAATGAGCGGCGCGACGCGGTCGGAGCGCACTGAGGACAGTGAGTCCGCTGCAGGTCGGCAGTCGCGCCGGGAGCGAGTGGGACCCGTCCCTCCCCGCAGGGAGAGAGGGCGCAGTGAGCACTGATTCCACGACCCCAGGGAAGCGGTGAGGTGAGATGTGGGGGGTCGCTGTAAAGCTCGCGGCCGGAGCCGACGAGCCACCTTCGCCCTGAGCACTTACAGGCCGCGCACCGCCACGGAGGAAATGCGCCCGGCGGGGGCCGGCCGACGCCGGGGAGAGGTCCCGC
The DNA here is from genome assembly GCF_963514085.1 of Chelon labrosus. Lineage (NCBI taxonomy): Eukaryota > Metazoa > Chordata > Actinopteri > Mugiliformes > Mugilidae > Chelon > Chelon labrosus. The sequence goes on along the minus strand of NW_028181708.1, from coordinate 142 downwards.
TGAGGGGATCCTCCACACCGTGCCGCTGAAACCCTGACCCACCGAGATGGTTCTAATAATAGCCCAGGCCCCTATTAGAGACCGGCCTTTATTTACCTACGCTGACAGCGAGACCCGGCCGCTAATGGAATACAGGCCAATA
>NW_028181709.1:0-4000 GCF_963514085.1 Chelon labrosus | reverse complement strand
GTTCTCTTAATATATCCCACTCACTGACATAGTGAGATAATCATATTCACTTCACCTGTCAGTGGTCACACCATTATGGCTGATTGGTGTATATTTCTGTAAATTTACTTTCTTAAAATTTGGTACTCTACAGGGAAGTCTTTTTTGACAGATAAAGGAAATATGACTAAATTTAAACATTTTACAACGAGTTATTGTTCCAGAGTTGAACAGTAACATCTCTTATTCAGTATTCACTTCTTATCCAGCATAATGTAGCTCTTTCCGTGTCCTCATTATCATACTCATGTCACTTATATGACTGAACTTTTATTTGAAGCAGGCTTCAAATTTCCTCCTATGTGGTACACACAGTTAATAAGTAGGTGTGACTGTAGTATAGTCAGCACTCAAGACAGGTTCTATTCTCAAAGCCCCTACTCCTCATTACATATGCTGTATCCACTAGGCATTTCTTAGTCCAGAGTTTTAAAGACAAAAATACATTTGTGCTGTTACTACTACTCTTCTATGTAAACAGGTACATACTGTATTTGCTTAAGCTGGTCGTTGTGAGGGGCATCCAAACAAAAGAACACACAGTGATCACCAAATGACAGTTTTCATCTCAAAACACAATATAACGAATGTGTTTATGTGATTTTAAAACTGGTTATTAGCAAAGCTTGTTACTATCAGAATGCTTTAGCATTACAGCATTTTGGAAGGAACTGTCAGTGTCTTTGGTAGGCAGAGGCAGGTTTCAGTTGAAAGCTCTCAGAAAAAAGTTACTGTTGTGGTAAAAAAAGGCATTTGTTTCACTGGAATATGGGTTTGATACTTTATACATGAATCTGACTTAAGAAGAAGAACAATGGTAGTCAAAGAGGGTTGGATTTATTTTGGGGGGAGAGAAGGGTTAGGGTACGGTATGGGATACGGGAGGATGGGGTCAGGAGGAGGAGGGTGGGGTTGGGATGTTGGGGCGGCATAGAGGGGTTCCCCACCTGGTCACACCTTGTTGCAATCTACTTGGGGGAAAACAGTGGTAAAACAAGGTACAGCACATTTATGGATGCTTCACACACACAAACAAAATAAAGCATATGTTTGCATCAAATGACAACAACTTAGTTTCTATTCATGAAGACGGGCGTAAAGTCATATATATTTTGGTTGGTAGCAGGCAACTGAGTGATTAGATAGTAAAATAGGCTCCACAATGGATTCAACTACAGTATATAAAGACAAAATACTAGGTGTGATTGTATGCTGAATGTTGTTTTTAACACTGAAATAACACACCAATTTAATGCAGGCATTTGCTCGGCCCTTGATCTGCAAGTGCACGCTGCTACAAGTTCTCAGTCTCAACCAAAACATCAAATAAAGACAGCTAATGCCGACAGGCCTCGCGGAACATATTCTAATAACAATAATAATAAGAATAAAATGAATATATCAATTAAACATCATAGCAGTCCTGAAAGGTTTATTTCTAGCATCTGAAGCTGGCAATATAAGGTAGCTCTGCACTTTGCTGCATCGCAGGTGAGATGCACCAAAAAACTCAAGCTCGGACACTTGAGTGGTTCCAGTAGGTGAGATGATGCATTCACTGATTTGGCTTTGATGGGGACGCTATGGTCCGCTGTCATTCAAATGGATGGCAGGCAATCATGCATGATGTGTGAATGACAGCTGTCAATCAGACGTGACTTGCTACCAGTTATGGACAATATGGAGATGACCTGGAGCCAAAAAGCCTTTGGAAATAACTTGTTATTGTTTTTGTTTTCATTTGAGTCAACTTGCTGAAGATTAAAACGGGCAGAACTTCACCATTTAACATGATATCTAAGGAGATCCAAGGAGTACAATATTAAATAAATAAATCAGACATTATGAAATAACCATTCAGTATATATGAGAATAAAGAACTAATTTCAAAAATTTCAGCTTAGCTAAGTTTTATAAATTGATATAAATTACTGAAGGTCAATAGAAACCAATGCCAATATTTAAACTGTCCTTCAAACTCTGCTTTTATTTCACAGCACGCCTTTTTATTAATAAGAATCAGATCCAGTGACAGTGCTAAAGTATTCACTTCATTGAGTGTTTTCCACTTTTGCTGCTTTTAAAAATGGAATCACTGTCAATAAAATTTTTTGAACAAAAACATCTCTACTGTCAAACTGAGAACAGATTTCTAGAAAGTGATGTCAAATAATTAAAAATATACAACGTAAAATATGTGACTGTATTTGTATCACCCCTTTTAAGTCAGTATTTGGTAGATGCACCTCTGGCTGAGTCCGTGTGGACAGGTCTCAGTCAGGCTTGCACATCTGGACACTACAATTTTATTCCATCCTTTTAAACGCGACTCAAGCTCCGTCACATTTCACAGGGATCGGGCATGACCAGCCTTTCATTTAATTCATCTGTCTGTGAGACGACTAGCACCAGCTGGCTGGACCTCCGTTCAATTAGGTCAATCACTTTAAAGGGGGGTGAATATATAAAAGCAGTAAAAGGGGAAACATCCAAAGGGGTAAGTGCTTTTTATAGCCATGAAAGTGAGCACTGCTCTCTTCTGAGTCATTAGATGGCCAATCACGTACATCTATTTTGTCAAAACTGATTTATAAAGACAATAAAAAGAGGCATTACGATGGGAAATTGTCACTGGGGAAGGCAGTGAAATAAAATAAAACCTGCCCCACCCTCTCCTGTTATAAACACATAGTGTACTAAGATTTAACACTCAGTCAATAAGTTATTGATTTTGGCATTAAACAGTCACAGCCTTCTCATTTCCAGCCATCAACCGTCCATTTCCCAGCTGAAACAAGGACTGTGCCAGTAAATTTTATAATAATCACTGGATCCAACATAAAAAAATATATAATCCAGTATGATCATCAAACTATCGTGAAAATGGTCAACTTAAGTTTGAGAAAGAAAAAAAACGGAGAAATGTGCCACGCGTTAAGCAGTTTGCACAAATCCATAATTATCATTCAACATACTGTATTTGCAACTAATATTGTGTCAGCGATTCCACACAACACTTTGGTTTCAGTTCATAACTCTCAGTTTCATGAAGTCTGATTTACAGTAGGATATTTAATACTGAACACCCAGTGTATTTTACAGCTTGCCAGTCAATGACAAGTACTGTATGTTAATTTAATGCATTTATAAAATGCTGTTTAGTGCAGGTGTGGAACCAAACCATATACGTGATTATATCCCCATCGACAGCATGGTGCTCAGTCATATGGATAAAGGTTGAGCAAGATGATAAATAAACTGTGTGTAAATGGAAATGATGTGACAGTATGGTCACAGGGCAGCCATTAAACACCTATAGTTAACAGTACATGGCATACAGTCTATCTAATGTGCATGCTAGGTGTACAGAGGAGATTGATATTCCCTGAGGCCTACTCATGCCCTCTGCCAGCAGCTTGCTTGTTACATTAGCGATCCTCTGCTGAATTAATCATAGAGTGTGAAAGTGATATCATTCCAGTTCAAGCAGAGCTGTGACAAAGCGAAATGCGGATGAAAGCACTTCGTTTCAGCAGCTCAGGGAAGATAAGGGAGATTGCATGCCCCTCTATAGCAGAGGGGGCAGGGAGGTTGTCCCTAGCACCAAATGACATGAGGGTAACGTGAAGATAGACGTAAGATGGACGACAACATGAAGTGCGTCTCTGACTAAACAGTACACACTGTAAAATACGTGCACCTTCACAATCACAAGCAATTTCCCTGCTTATACTGCATGTCTTACAGTGGAGGAGATGCATCATGAATTTAGTGCTGAATTTGCTGTTTGTTTCATTCCACAATCCCTATTTTAATCAAACCCAAACTTTTTGTGTGGTGTAAAGTTGGAGTCTCTCCGTTGGGAACTGATTATGCTGCAGCAAAAATCTGTTGGGCCAATAATTCTGTATGATGGGAGAACATCATACAGAACATTTTTCTTATCTATATGTAAATTGTT
>NW_028181710.1:0-67000 GCF_963514085.1 Chelon labrosus | reverse complement strand
AAGAAAGTCATTCGTTTAAAATAAAGTAACTTCAGTTTGCTACAGACTGTTATTGGTGTTACTGCTTTAGCTCCACTCTATGGCTGCGTTATGAAAAAGCTTGTATTTATTCATTAATTTTTGTGTGCATTTCGCATTTTGGCCTGTCCCGGCATATTTGTAAGTCAACAAATATACGCGCAAGAAAAATCCGAACGCGGCTGGCTTGACTCGCTTTCTGTGAACGACCGCACTTGACCGCAGTTCGTGAGGCCGTATTTCAGCTGGAGCTTATGGATTTCAATCAGTGGATGACTTTTGGATGACATGCTCAGATGAGTACAGATGGGTCAAGAAACTCGCCTTTTATGTGCTGACGATGTTTCCCTCCACCTACAAGTCACCTTTTCTACGATGAATGCCATTAAGACGCACGAGAGGGATCGCCTGACGCACAAAAATCTGGAATAACTGCTTGCGGGTGAAAGTCACATCCATATCTCCTGACATCCAAAAGATCGTGACTGAAGGGAGATGCCAGTTGTCCCATTAAGTGAGTAATCTTTTAAGCTTGTCATTACCGTTTTTATTAGTCATATTCATTGTTGCTTTATTTAATTTAAACAGTAATTTCTTTTTTCGCTTTTTCCTTTTTTGCTCTGTAATTTCAAGAACGCATATGTCCCACGTTCCCACCACAAGCCAGTGTGCGTCCTGAATCAAGAAAATTACGCTTTTATTTTATTTTTATCTTTTCTAAATAAAAGGTCTGAATTCTCTATGGAATTGTCGTTTTTGTGATAGTAAATAATTTTAAAACTTTTTTCTTTCAAATCAGATTTTCAATGTCATCTGGCGGGCCAGATATTACTGGAAGCGGGCCGCCAGTTGCCGACCACTGATCTATACAGTATGTGACATCCTCTGTCCTTAGACCCTAAATTTCGCTAAGGAACAACTACTATGATTTGTGTAGGGAAACTAAATTCTGACACAAGTTTCTGCAGTAGCTACATTATATTTCTGATGTTAGAAGCATTATGAGTAATGTTATACTGCAAATTGAAAACATGACATGTTTGTACCTTGTAGGTGCCTGACTACAAAGTATGCACGTTGTGTACTACATGCATACTGTGTTACATAATACACTTTTTTTTTTTTATCTAACTTGGCTACACTAACTTATCGCGTCTTCCTATATCTTCAGATATAGGAAACAGAATGTGGATCATTTTACCAGGTATTACAAAATGCCTGTGTAGCAGTATAGAGATCTGTGGGTTTTAATTGACATTAATACAACCAACCAGTGGGGGCGCACAGACCTATAAAACGGGTGATCCCCTTCCCCGCCGCCAGTTCTCTCGCTGCTCCCCGACTGGGTACGTCATTTCCGGTTCGGAACTTCTGCCTCGGGCAGAGCGTCTGATTGGGTGCCTCCTGTACTCCTGTGTGTGTGCTACTTAAATGGCCTTCGGTGGTGAGCGTCTCACTCGCTCTGCACAGTTGATTGCTGCTAGTTAGCGGCAGCTAATTATCATATGATCACAGGTAGATGGGAGCTGTGCAGCACGCTCTTCTCCCTGCGGTGTGTTATGACTAGCCAACCCTGCTAACTGGTATGTAGCCCCTTGACCTTTCCCACTTTGGTACACCTATGCTAGCTATCATTAACCGATTTATTGGGTCCGCAGATCCCCGTGGTCAAGTGGATCTCGGGAACGGGTGACGTCAGCATCAGCTGACAGGGCCGTGTGACGCTAATCACGCTACACATCGTTACGAGCTAGGGGGGACCGCTGCTGTTTTGCTTTGCTGCTTTACTATTATTGGCTTGATGCTGTGCTTTATGTATTGCATCATTTTCGCTGCTTTTACATTGTCTCTCCTGGTGTTTAGCTGCCCGTTGGGCGGCTCGGCCGTAGATCGTTTCGTGCATCAAGGAGATTCACATTTAATGGTTGATAGTGGGGTGAAGTCCCCTTTATGTTCGATTATTTTGTTTTCTTTCTATAGTTGACTCAGTTTATTCCGCCTGTTTATTGGATTTGTTATTTTTCTTTATTTTTGATATTCTGTTTGGTGGATTCCTTTGTTTTTTTCATTATTCCTTTCTAGACCTGGCAATTGGCCGATTGTATTTTTGTTTTGTTTATTGATTGATATTGTTTGCCAACTGCCTGTTTGATTAGAGTTTGGGTGTTTTTGTTATGTTTGTGTGTTAGTGCAACCCCACTGATTTCCCTGTTTTTCTTCTTTAGTTGCTGAGGTCCGGTGGTGGCGCTGGTGGTCTGGTGGTGGGATCCCCCCCCGTTTGGTGTGCTGTGCTCCCCTTGGTTCTGGGTCTCTTCACCGATTTTGTGTGTGCATGTGTGGGCGATTAGCACGAGTGTCTGGGTGCTTATTGTTTTAGTTGGGTGTCTCCGTCCCAGCCCTTGGCTCCAACACACCAGGAGCCTCGGCAACCATTTTTTTCCCATTAGTTTCCCCTGAGTGAATGGTGTTTTTACTGTGTTTTAGACCATTTTTGTAATAAAGTATATACATAATTCCTTCACAAGTGAAATGTGTCTCTTGCCTTGAGTAAAACGAACCTGTCCTTAAGGTGACTTAATACTGTCGATCTATCTGTCTTGCAGTAGGACAAAGTGGAAAAACTCCTGGGAGCCAAAAGACAACATTCAAAGCTAACATCCTGAAATAGACCGTTACTGTGTCATATTGATTTTGTTATTGTTGCTGTGTTGTATGGCAGTTATGGAGACTGACAGGGGATTATGCCATATTGTGGAAATCAAAAATGTTGAAGTATAGGCATATTTCTTTTTTAATTAATTTTTATTGTTTGATTCAGACTGGTATTTAATTGATGACAAGTGAAAATCAGTTATTATATATCTTTGATATAACTTCTTTATGATCTGTTTTGCTTGATCTTTGAGGAGGCAGGCTACATGAATGATAAATGTTAATGTCTGGTAATGTTTTGAAATAAAATACCTGCCACCTGTCTCTGTCTGTGTTCATTTGAGACTGTCCTCCTCGAAAAAACGACCACATGAGTCGTGTGTACAACTGCGAATTACGACCTCATGTTACGTTTCAAACTTAAGCCACCCAGAGCGGTCGAGTAAATATCGACACTGCGGTCACAGTTGTCGTTTTGCGTGCACCCAAATTACGACTCACTGTTACGTTTGAGGGTGAGTAGCTCAAAGTGATCATTGGATCATTTAAAAGTGTTGTCATCAGTAATTTTATTATCACTATATGTATACCTGTCAAACTGTTTCAGTGAGAACAGTCTCATTCCAGCCTTCTCTTAACCCATAGCCTGCATCACTGTTTGATTGGCCATGATTTCTACAAAGGAACATAACATGCATATAATAGTAAGATACTGACTGGAAAATAAGGGGTAAACATGAAGTTAAACAGACAGGTAGCCCCTTGATTAGACAGTTTTGCTGATGTCATCCAGCATCAAAAGGACTTAAAGTCAAATCTAATTTTATTTCTATCGCCCAAAATCAAATCAATTCAATTTGTCCCAGGGGGTTTACAATCTATACAGTATGTGACATCCTCTGTCCTTGGACCCTCAATTTCACGAAGGAACAACTTCTATGATTTGTGTTGGGAAACTAAATTCTGACATAAGTTTCTGCAGTACATTATATTTCTGATGTTACAAGCATTGTGAGTAAAGTTATACTGCAAATTGAAAACATGACATGTTTGTATCTTGTAGGTGCCTGACTACATAGTATGTACGTTGTGTACTACATGCATACTGTGTTACATAATGCACTTTTTTATCTAACTTGGCTACACTAATTTATCGCGTTATCTTCAAATATAGGCTGTTGCATACACATACAGAATGTGGATCATTTTACCAGGTATTACAAAATGCCTGCATAACTGAGGAATCAATGTGTCACTGGAAACTGTACATTTTCCAGTAATTTTCAAACAATTTAACAGTAATACTTAATGCTGTCTGTCTGTCTGTCTTGCAGTGGGACAAAGTGGAAAAACTCCTGGGAGCCAAAAGACAACATTCAAAGCTAACATCCTGAAATAGACTGTTACTGTGTCATATTGATTTTGTTGTTGTTGCTGTGTTGTATTGTTTGTTATTGTTGCTGTGTTGTATGACGGTTATTGGAGACTGACGGAGGATTATGCCATACTGTGGGAATCAAAAATGTTCAAGTATAGACATGTTTATTTTTTAATAATTAATTTTTAATGTTTGATTCAGACTGGTATTTAATTGATGACAAGAGTGAAAGTCAGTTATATATTCTTTGATATAACTGCTTTATGATCTGTTTTGCTTGATCTTTGAGGAGGCAGGCTGCATGAATGATAAATGTTAATGTCTGGTAATGTTTTAAAATAAAATACCTGCCACCTGTCTCTGTCTGTGTTCATTTCCATTCAATTCAGTTTCATGATTGTTAACAGTTTATAAATTAGCAGCATGAATAGGTTTGTTTTCACTAAAAAAGGGTGAGGGGTTAACAGACAACTTCATCCAATCACACCCAATACAGTGACTTAGCCAGCATAAAAGACAAGCCCATGTTATCAAGAAGTACATTCTTATCCATCAGCTGTGCTTATATTGCTTGTTAATTACTAAGAATTGATTTAGTTTTGATTAACATTTATTGTTAAAGGCATAAGTCGTGAATCTGTAGTTACACTATAGGTGAGGATAGAAGTTACAATATTCTGAAATCAAGGAATGCCCCTGTCGCATATCCTCATTAGTGTTTTGTTGAGATGCTGTTTTTTCATTGAAACACACGGGTGTCAGAAATGACCTATTGGACATCATAACAACGGTATGTGTAACTGATTTACTCAAAGTCCCTTGACAAATAGCTGTTGTGATGTTAGTTTACACACGGGTTGAAGATGTCTGGTGGACTTAATTAATTGGCAAAAACAAATGAGCAGATACAATATAAATTACTAATTCAGTTGTAAATCTGTCAGATATGATTACCTTACATGATTTTTCTCACTGTTATTTAAAAAAAAAAAAAAAAAAATCCTTATTTCATGGGCTGAGCCCTCAAAAGGCTCTCTGAATCTAAGCCTGTGCACAGCTGTGTCCATGAAATGTGAAAATCCATACTTTGTTGTAGGACTATAATAAAGATATCATTGGAAAGGGCTCAACCTGGGGAATAGCATATGTTAGTTAGGGGATTGTAAATGGCTCCTTCTTTGAACTATTGACCTTTGAACCCTGACTTCTGAGAAGTTCTGAAGGGCTGTAATTCTGCATCAAAAGGGGCTATAGACATGGGACAAAGTGCTGTAGAAAGCTTATGAACTCAGCTGTGTGACTATACCGAGTGGATATAGACAGAGAGTGGGGGCGCTGTTCAAAATGGTAAACATATCTTTTCACCCACTTGGCAATTATATACTTAACTTCTGGTCACAGAAATGTGTTTCCCACACCCTTAATCCCCCGGCTATGTATTCATTTTATTATTTATAACCTCCTATTCTAGGAAATCACTAATCGTTGTAGAAACTACAAATCCCTTGAGCTGCGACATGTCGCTTGATACCAAGTCACGTGATATTTGTAGTTTTTCGGTTTTCAAACACATGTTAAAATAGGGTTGTAAAAAAGATATACTGATTACATCGAATATGTGTAATGAGGGAAAAACCATTATTTTTATCCTCCACGAGAGTGCGCGTTCAGCCGGATCAATTGGACGGCCGCAGGCCCCCTCTCGTGGAGGATAAAAATAATGGTTTTTCCCTCATTACACAACCCATTCGAGCTTATTATAATAACACCTGATCCAAATCCTATGTTGCAGTTCAATATTAAGTGAAGAACGGGCGTTTTCAGTGAAAATGCAAGAAAAGCTCTCTCTCTGCCTGAGCGTCTATTTTTCTGTCCACACCACATTAGAGACTGTCCTCCTCGAAAAAACGACCACATGAGTCGTATGTACAAGCGGTGAATTATAACCTCATGTTACGTTTCAAACTTAAGCGAAAGTTTCAAACTTCACCCGAAATTACATTTGAGGGTGACTCGCCGCTCTGTTTTAATTCGCGCTCTAGAGCTGTTGATACGTCACTTAATTAAGTTTTAATATTTTTTCATGCGAGAAAGTAACCGTGTAGATCCCGAATATGTGATCAGTTTATTCAAATAACGCCTGTTTGGAAGTTTGCTTGGACGTTTTCGGAGAAGTGAAGCGCCACCTGTGGAACCGGGGGCGGCGGGTCATCTCAGAGACGAGCCGCCGGCCTCCTGAGGTGATCGGCCGGTCAACCTCCGTCGTCATCCCGGGGTAGAAAACGAGCCGATTAGTGTGAAAATACTACCCACACCCTCAAAGTGAATGCTACTAATGTCGTGTTACTCAATGCATTCGTTAAACCTGGCACATTTTAAACTGTATTATTAAAAGAAGGCTTATGAGATCGACAGAAGGCCTGGTGACGTAGTTGGACTCATTCGATTCCTGTCTATAGCTGTCTGCCGTGGATTGTCTGCGTTCGGTTTCTGCCGCTCAACCAAGCTCCAGCAAAGCGTCATAATATTTTCAAATAAACGACTCAAATGCAGTGTTGTGTGTCCTTTCTTAACTGAAAGCAACTATAATCACTGCCATTACAAGTTCGGCTGTAGTTAATATTTCATACGTTAATCAGATAAACCAATCCTAACCCTATCTACTGTTCTATAAAGCCAGAGAACCAAACTGTATTGCTTTTTGGCGTAAATATTTTGTGGTTCTAAACACATCTTAAATAAACTATCGTTACTTTTTCTTAACATATATCAGTTTAAAGCAATGTCATCGCTAGTTCGGCAGTACTAGATATTTGATGTAATCAGTATATATATCTTTTTTACAACCCTATTTTAACATGTGTTTGAAAACTGAAAAACTACAAATATCACGTGACTTGGTATCAAGCTACATGTCGCAGCTCAAGGGATTTGTAGTTTCTACAACGATTAGTGATTTCCTAGAATAGGAGGTTATAAATAATCAAATGAATAATACATAGCTGGGGGTTTAAGGGTGTGGGAAACACATTTCTGTGACCAGAAGTTAAGTATATAATTGTCAAGTGGGTGAAAACATATGTTTACCATCTTGAACAGTGCCCCCACTTTCTGTCTATATCCACTCGGTATAGTCGCACAGCTGAGTTCATAAGCTTTCTAGAACACTTTGTCCTATGTCTATAGCCCCTTTTGATGCAGAATTACAGCCCTTCAGAACTTATCAGAAGTCAGGGTTCAAAGGTCAATAGTTCAAAGAAGGAGGCATTTACAATCCCCTAACTGACATTAGGCGTGTTCGACTTCATGCAGATCTGTGCAGATCTGACTTGACGTGATGCATGCTGGGTTGAACAAGTTCATTTTAACCAATCATATTCGAGGTCTATGAGCATGAACAACCCAGCATGCATCACGTCAAGTCAGATCTGCACAGATCTGCATGAAGTCGAACAGGCCTATTGTTAAATCCCAAGTCCCCACCTCACCTGTCTCCTCCTCAACTACCTCATCACTGACCACACCTACCTGGACCACACCCCCCTACCTTATATAATCCGGCCCTTCAGCCCTTTGACCCCTCTCTTTTCCCTCCAAACCATCCCACGAGAACAAAGAGATACTGGATGTGAGTTGTATGGGCTTTCACCTTTCTGATATTCATTTGGTTGATATTGCATATTGTTTGATTTATTCATTGTTTGTGTTTCATGATAATAGATTCCTAAGTTTAATCCTTTACCGGTAGAAAAAGGTGATTGTGGATGCATTACTGATGCAAGTGTAAAGGCAACCTCATTTCTTATAATATATTTGATACTCTCTAGATTTATAATATTTCCTTTATTATTTTTTGTATAGACAAAATCATCCACCTTTATCATCCACCTCTACCATTCAGCTTTACCATTCATCACCAACAAACAACTGTTCAACTTCATCAGAATAAACTATTGGAACTTGGAACGCTCTCCGGATCCTGTGTTTAAATGTGCAGCTCCTTCCTGGCCCCACATTAGGTCCATCACTGCTTGGCGTACTATTGTGTTTCCGCCAACACAGAGTTGCTATGAGTGGAGACATTAAAGGAATGTTTCACCAAGTAAGGCTCTTACCAGAGGACAAACCACTTCTCAGGTTTTTGTGGCGTGACATGAAACGGAAGGAAACACCAACAGTCTATGAATGGCAAGTACTCCCATTGGGTACAAGATGTGCTCCCTGCTGCACAACATATGCCGTCCAGAGACACGTGCAGGATCACAGTAAAGGCAACGAGGATGTGGTTTAAACTGTTCTCAAATCATTCTATGTAGATAACTGCCTTAGGTCACTTTCCTGCCTCAACAAAGCAAAAGAGCTTCTTCTGAATATGAGAGCTCTGTTTTCCTCTGGTGGATTTGAAATTAGGCAGTGGGCAAGTAATTTTCCATCGGTTGTTGATCACCTACCATCAGCTGCCAGATCAGACAGTGCTGAGCTCTGGCTGACCCAAAACCGGACAGATCCTGTAGAGGGTGCACTAGGGCTTAGCTGGCATTGTGTTTTTGATACCTTGGGCTATAGGAACAGACGTGTATCCTACCAAACTCTAACCATGAGAAATGTATATAAAGTACTGGCTTCACAATATGACCCGTTAGGCTACATTATCCCATTCACCACTAGAGCCAAAGTCCTGCTCCAACAGCTCTCCAACAAGCAATGGGATCAGCCAATACCCACAAGTGACTTGCAACATGCCTGGGACGAGTGGGAGAGTGAACTCCCGAACCTGGCCCACATCTCCTTTCCCAGGTGGCATGATGGTGACAACCCCCATGTTTCATCAAAGGTAACAGAGAGAGAACTGCACATTTTCTGTGATGCTTCAGAAACAGCATATGGTTCAGTGGCATATATGAAAACAACAAACCAGCTTGGGGAAACTAATGTCTCATTTGTAATGGCCAGATCACGTGTTGCTCTTCTGAAGCAGCTGACTATACCGCGCCTGGAGCTATCTGCAGCCCTGACTGGAGCCCAACTAAGTAAACTGATCAAATCGGAGCTGACAGTCCCCTTTGACAGAACGTTCCTGTGGTCTGATTCCACTGTAGTACTAACATGGCTTCACTCTGAATCCTGCAGGTATAAGGTCTTTGTGGCCAACAGAACTGTAGAGATACTTGAACTAACCTCAGCCAGTGAATGGAGGTATGTTGACACAAAGCAAAACTCGGCAGATGATATTACCAAAGGTAAGTCACTCAAAGAGCTGACTAGTACACATCGATGGCATAACGGTCCTGCATTCCTTCACCTTCCTGCTAGTCAATGGCCTGTCTGTCCTACTCCAGCTAAAGAGATAACCACAGAGTTGAGGAAACCTCTTTTCTGCGGTCTCACACAAACCGCTAAGCCATTTGACTTACCTGATCCAAAGGAATACAGCTCCTGGACAAATTTGTTAGATGCTACCTATCAAATAATGCAAACCTCAACCTGTCATTCAAATTCTGACCCAACAAGCATATCAAGAACCAAAGCAGAAATTGCACTAATCTCTCATGCTCAAACTGAGAGTCTCCCAGAGGAATTTCAAGCACTGAAATCTGATAAAGAAATTTCCCCCCAAAGTCGTCTGTTACCTCTCTCTCCCGAGTTTGATGAAACACTGGAAGTGATAAGAGTGGGTGGCAGACTTAGACAGAGTAAAGACCTTGATCTTGATACCATCCATCCCATAGTTCTTGACCCTAAACATCCTTTAACACCGCTCCTCATCCAGGACTATGACATGCGACTCTTGCACCCAGGACCTGATGGAGTATTTGCTGAAATACGCCGTACTTACTGGATCCTCCGAGGCAGACAAGCTGTTAAGAAACATCAATGGTCATGTAAGGAGTGCAGAAAATGGCGAGCAAAACCAGTCTATCCAAAAATGGCAGACCTACCTTCTTCCAGGCTGAGGTTATGGAAACCCCCTTTCTGGTCTACAGGAGTAGACTGTTTTGGCCCCCTAAGCATTAAAGTGGGACGACGGATAGAAAAAAGATGGGGAATACTGTTCAAGTGTATGACCACCAGATGCATTCATATAGAACTATTGAACAGCCTTGACTCTGACAGTTTTCTTATGTCCCTTAGGCGTTTCATTGCACGCAGAGGATAGCCCTTTGAGCTCCTTTCTGACTGTGGCACCAACTTTAAAGGAGGAGACAGAGAACTGAGAGATGCATTTGCTGCCGTGAATCCACACCTGAGAGAACAGTTAAGTAAATCCAAGATACAGTTCCACTTTAATCCTCCAAACGCCCCCCACTTTGGCGGAATGTGGGAAAGGGAAATCGGGTCCATGAAAGCTGCTCTCAGAGTTTCAGTAGGAAGTCAAACTGTTTTTGAGGAGGTCTTACACACAACCCTCGTGGAGATAGAAGGAATTCTGAATTCCAAGCCAATTGGATATGTATCCTCTGACATAGCAGATCCTGACCCTATCACTCCGAATATCCTTCTAATGGGGCAGCGAGATGCTTCCCTTCCACAAGCTGTGTATGCAGATACTAACATGCTTGGACGGCGACAATGGAGGCACAGTCAAGTACTAGCTGATCAGTTTCGGTCCTGTTTCATTAAAAACTACCTTCTCAACCTACAAATACGGAGCAAGTGGCAAAGGGACACTCTCAATCTGAATGAAGGAGCTGTAGTACTCTTAATGGACCCCCAGTTGCCTAGAGGTTTATGGCCTGTAGGAAAAAAGTGTCACGCATCCTACCCAGTCATGATGGAAGGACCCGAACTGTAGAAGTTATATCTAAGGACAAGAAGTTTATTAGGCCGGTGGCCCGACTTGTCATTCTTTCACCACTTGAACATGACTCCAAGGACTAACTTGTGATTTGTTTAAATATTTAAATATTTCCTTTATTATTTTTTGTATTGACAAAATCATCCACCTTTATCATCCACCTTTACCATTCATCACCAACAAACAACTGTTAAACTTCATCAAAATAAACTATTGGAACTTGGAACGCTGTCCGGATCCTGTGTTTAAATGTGCACCCAACATCTGATGTTCAGTGAATCAGCGACATAAGGATACACCTAGTTTACAGTTTTTTCAGACATGCTATTCCCCAGGTTGAGACCTTTCCAATGATTATTTATTATAGTCCTACAACATAATATGGATTTTCACATTTCATGGACACAGCTATGCTCATGCTTGGATTCAGAGAGCCTTTTGCAGGCTCAGCCCATGAAATAAGTATTTTTTTTATTTTATTTTTTTAAATTACAATGAGAAAAATCATGTAAGGTAATCATATCTGACATTTTTACAACTGAATTAATAATTTATATTGTATCTGTTCATTTGTTTTTGCCAGTTAATTAATTCCACCAGACATCTTGAACCTGTATGACACACAAACCTTTGTTATGATGTCCTATAGGTAATTTCTGACATCTGTGTGTTTCAATGAAAAAACAGCATCACAAAACACTAATGAGGATATGCGACAGGGGCATTCCTTGATTTCAGAATATTGTAACTTCTGTTCTCACCTATAGTGTAACTACAGATTCACGGCTTATGCCTTTAACAATAAATGTTGATCAAAACTAAATCAATTCTGAGTGATTTACAAGCAATATAAGCACAAACATTCAGCTGATGGGTAAGAATGTACTTCCCGATGACATGGGCTTGTCTTTTATGCTGGCTAAGCTACTGTAATGGGTGTGATTGGATGAAGTTGTCTGTTAACCCCTCACCTTTTCTTAGTGAAGACAAACCTATTCAGGCTGTTAATTTAACCGTAAACAATCATGAAACTAAACTGAATGGAAATGAACACAGACAGAGACAGGTGGCAGGTATTTTATTTCAAAAACATTACCAGACATTAACATTTATCATTCATGTAGCCTGCCTCCTCAAAGATCAAGCAAAACGAATCATAAAGAAGTTATATCAAAGAATATATAATAACTGATTTTCACTTGTCATCAATTAAATACCAGTCTGAATCAAACAATAAAAATTAATTAAAAAAGAAACATGTCTATACTTGAACATTTTTGATTCCCACAATATGGCATAATCCCCTGTCAGTCTCCATAACTGTCATACAACAGAGCAACAGTAACAAAATAAATGACACAGTAACAGTCTATTTCAGGATGTTAGCTTTGAATGTTGTCTTTTGGCTCCCAGGAATTTTTCCACTTTGTCCCACTGCAAGACAGATAGATAGACAGTATTAAGTATTATTGTTAAATTGTTTGAAAATGATTGGAAAATGTACAATTTCCAATCACTCATTGATTCCTCAGTTTTGTGGTCGGGGGAGTTATAGAGATGTCTGTGTATGGTTATATTATCATGGAGAGAACAGTCACCGACAACGCCACCTGGGGAATTTCGCGCAAGGAAGTAGTTTTGAGTCCCAGCCACCTTAAGGACACACAGGTTCGGTTTACTCAAGGCAAGAGACACATTTCACTTGTGAAGGAATTATGTATACACTTTATTACAAAAATGGTCTAAAACACACAGTAAAAACACCATTCACTCAGGGGAAACTAATGGGAAAAAAATGGATGCTGAGGCTTACCGGTGTGTTGGAGCTAAGGGCTGGGCGGGAGACACCCAACTAAAACAATAACAAACAATAATAACTAAACACCAGGAGAGACAATGTAAAAGCAGCGAAAATGATGCAATGCATAAAGCACAGCATAAAGCTAATAATAGTAAAGCAGCAAAGCAAAACAGCAGCGGTCCCCCGTAGCTCGTAACGATGTGTAGCGCGATTAGCGTCACATGACCCTGTCGTCACCCGTTCCCCAGCAAGACCTAATAAATCGGTTAATGATAGCTAGCACAGGTGTACCAAAGTGGGAAAGGTCAAGGGGCTACATACCAGTTAGCAGGGTTGGCTAGTCATAACACACCGCAGGGAGAGGACAAGAGCGTGCTGCACAGCTACCGGCATCTACCTGTGATCATATGATAATTAGCTGCCGCTAACTAGCAGCAATCAACTGTGCAGAGAGAGGGACAGGTTATTATCTTACTGGTCCGGCCCGCTTGAGATCAAATTGGGAATGTATGTGGCTCTCAAACTAAAATGAGATCTAGCAGAACAAGTATAGAGACAAGTCCACTGTCTGAAGCCATGAGGAGAACGTTGGTAACTTTAATGAGAGAAAAAAGAAGCTCAGGCCGAGAGGAAGCTTTTTTTTTTTGCATTTTGACTGAAAACGCCCGTTCTTCACTTAATATTGAACTACAATATATGATTTGGATCAGGTTTTATTATAATAAGCTCGAATGGGATGTGTAATGAGGGAAATACCATTATTTTTATCCTCCACGAGAGTGGGCGTTCAGCCAATTGGACGGCCGCAGGCCCCCTCTCGTGGAGGATAAAAATAATGGTTTTCCCCTCATTACACATCCCTTGGATACAAATTCATGCATTTGAAATGCATCCAATCTGGTTTAGTAGTGATTCAGAGATCTGTAACCCACCTGTTAAAAATCCTAGACCAGGGGTCGGCAAGTAAGTTTGGCCTGGGGCCAATTTTTTTCCGAGCAACTGAATGGCGAGCCAAAACATCACATCAATCAGAAACATTGTGAAATGGATGACCCTTGAGCGGCTGGATGATGCCGAGAAAAGTAGCAGACTCCGGTTTCTCAGTTTCCGTTACATTTATTTAAACCCAAACGCAACATAGCAGCAACAAACAAGCATGGCATATATCCAGTGAGATCAGACCTGCAATCCAGACAGATTGTAAATGGCGCCTTATGTACTGTGTCTCCGGCTCTAATCATTGGACTCATCCATTCAGAGGTAAGTTAAAATATTATCAATTTGCTGTCTTACCAATGACAAAATATTCCCCCTGTCAATAATCCATAATATTTACAATAAGTAATATTTGCTGCCATTCTGACCCAAATACACATATATAAATATAAATACAAAATATAGAAATAAACACCAAAATTAGAAATCCCCCACTTCCTGTCCTGCCGCTTGGTCTCTCCCGGAACGTATATGACCGTGCCTGTGCGCCCGGTGGAATCTTTTGGCCGCGCACTCTGGAGAGAACACGGACTGGACAGGTAAGTGTTAACACAAACAACTCGCTTATTTCGCTATTGCACCTGATTGCACCTTTACCACTTAACAATATGCACCACAAGTCTTTAAAATTACATTTGCACGCTTATCGTTTACTATTTCCAATAAATATATATATATATATATATATATATGCATAATTTTGTCAGAGCTTAACTTCCCTTTCTTGCAGGCGGAGCCGAGTGTGCACCCCCGCACCCGCCCGACGGCACGTAACCACCCGTGGCCACGAGGTTACTTAAAAATTCTTTAAACATTCAATAAAGTCATTTACGTATCTGTACCAAAATGTGCAAATATTTAGCAAATAAAGTGCTATCGTGACTAAAGTGCAATGTGCAGTTATTTCAGAAACTCAAGTTATTGTTGTGCAAATTACCCATGTGCAATATTTACGGGTAACGAACTGTGCTTCGTTACAAACATGCTGTTTTTTTCTCCTTAACAAAACGTTTTCCCCCCATCTATAGGCTACTATTATATCTTGAACAAGAAAGTCATTCGTTTAAAATAAAGTAACTTCAGTTTGCTACAGACTGTTATTGGTGTTACTGCTTTAGCTCCACTCTATGGCTGCGTTATGAAAAAGCTTGTATTTATTCATTAATTTTTGTGTGCATTTCGCATTTTGGCCTGTCCCGGCATATTTGTAAGTCAACAAATATACGCGCAAGAAAAATCCGAACGCGGCTGGCTTGACTCGCTTTCTGTGAACGACCGCACTTGACCGCAGTTCGTGAGGCCGTATTTCAGCTGGAGCTTATGGATTTCAATCAGTGGATGACTTTTGGATGACATGCTCAGATGAGTACAGATGGGTCAAGAAACTCGCCTTTTATGTGCTGACGATGTTTCCCTCCACCTACAAGTCACCTTTTCTACGATGAATGCCATTAAGACGCACGAGAGGGATCGCCTGACGCACAAAAATCTGGAATAACTGCTTGCGGGTGAAAGTCACATCCATATCTCCTGACATCCAAAAGATCGTGACTGAAGGGAGATGCCAGTTGTCCCATTAAGTGAGTAATCTTTTAAGCTTGTCATTACCGTTTTTATTAGTCATATTCATTGTTGCTTTATTTAATTTAAACAGTAATTTCTTTTTTCGCTTTTTCCTTTTTTGCTCTGTAATTTCAAGAACGCATATGTCCCACGTTCCCACCACAAGCCAGTGTGCGTCCTGAATCAAGAAAATTACGCTTTTATTTTATTTTTATCTTTTCTAAATAAAAGGTCTGAATTCTCTATGGAATTGTCGTTTTTGTGATAGTAAATAATTTTAAAACTTTTTTCTTTCAAATCAGATTTTCAATGTCATCTGGCGGGCCAGATATTACTGGAAGCGGGCCGCCAGTTGCCGACCACTGATCTATACAGTATGTGACATCCTCTGTCCTTAGACCCTAAATTTCGCTAAGGAACAACTACTATGATTTGTGTAGGGAAACTAAATTCTGACACAAGTTTCTGCAGTAGCTACATTATATTTCTGATGTTAGAAGCATTATGAGTAATGTTATACTGCAAATTGAAAACATGACATGTTTGTACCTTGTAGGTGCCTGACTACAAAGTATGCACGTTGTGTACTACATGCATACTGTGTTACATAATACACTTTTTTTTTTTTATCTAACTTGGCTACACTAACTTATCGCGTCTTCCTATATCTTCAGATATAGGAAACAGAATGTGGATCATTTTACCAGGTATTACAAAATGCCTGTGTAGCAGTATAGAGATCTGTGGGTTTTAATTGACATTAATACAACCAACCAGTGGGGGCGCACAGACCTATAAAACGGGTGATCCCCTTCCCCGCCGCCAGTTCTCTCGCTGCTCCCCGACTGGGTACGTCATTTCCGGTTCGGAACTTCTGCCTCGGGCAGAGCGTCTGATTGGGTGCCTCCTGTACTCCTGTGTGTGTGCTACTTAAATGGCCTTCGGTGGTGAGCGTCTCACTCTCTCTGCACAGTTGATTGCTGCTAGTTAGCGGCAGCTAATTATCATATGATCACAGGTAGATGGGAGCTGTGCAGCACGCTCTTCTCCCTGCGGTGTGTTATGACTAGCCAACCCTGCTAACTGGTATGTAGCCCCTTGACCTTTCCCACTTTGGTACACCTATGCTAGCTATCATTAACCGATTTATTGGGTCCGCAGATCCCCGTGGTCAAGTGGATCTCGGGAACGGGTGACGTCAGCATCAGCTGACAGGGCCGTGTGACGCTAATCACGCTACACATCGTTACGAGCTAGGGGGGACCGCTGCTGTTTTGCTTTGCTGCTTTACTATTATTGGCTTGATGCTGTGCTTTATGTATTGCATCATTTTCGCTGCTTTTACATTGTCTCTCCTGGTGTTTAGCTGCCCGTTGGGCGGCTCGGCCGTAGATCGTTTCGTGCATCAAGGAGATTCACATTTAATGGTTGATAGTGGGGTGAAGTCCCCTTTATGTTCGATTATTTTGTTTTCTTTCTATAGTTGACTCAGTTTATTCCGCCTGTTTATTGGATTTGTTATTTTTCTTTATTTTTGATATTCTGTTTGGTGGATTCCTTTGTTTTTTTCATTATTCCTTTCTAGACCTGGCAATTGGCCGATTGTATTTTTGTTTTGTTTATTGATTGATATTGTTTGCCAACTGCCTGTTTGATTAGAGTTTGGGTGTTTTTGTTATGTTTGTGTGTTAGTGCAACCCCACTGATTTCCCTGTTTTTCTTCTTTAGTTGCTGAGGTCCGGTGGTGGCGCTGGTGGTCTGGTGGTGGGATCCCCCCCCGTTTGGTGTGCTGTGCTCCCCTTGGTTCTGGGTCTCTTCACCGATTTTGTGTGTGCATGTGTGGGCGATTAGCACGAGTGTCTGGGTGCTTATTGTTTTAGTTGGGTGTCTCCGTCCCAGCCCTTGGCTCCAACACACCAGGAGCCTCGGCAACCATTTTTTTCCCATTAGTTTCCCCTGAGTGAATGGTGTTTTTACTGTGTGTTTTAGACCATTTTTGTAATAAAGTATATACATAATTCCTTCACAAGTGAAATGTGTCTCTTGCCTTGAGTAAAACGAACCTGTCCTTAAGGTGACTTAATACTGTCGATCTATCTGTCTTGCAGTAGGACAAAGTGGAAAAACTCCTGGGAGCCAAAAGACAACATTCAAAGCTAACATCCTGAAATAGACCGTTACTGTGTCATATTGATTTTGTTATTGTTGCTGTGTTGTATGGCAGTTATGGAGACTGACAGGGGATTATGCCATATTGTGGAAATCAAAAATGTTGAAGTATAGGCATATTTCTTTTTTAATTAATTTTTATTGTTTGATTCAGACTGGTATTTAATTGATGACAAGTGAAAATCAGTTATTATATATCTTTGATATAACTTCTTTATGATCTGTTTTGCTTGATCTTTGAGGAGGCAGGCTACATGAATGATAAATGTTAATGTCTGGTAATGTTTTGAAATAAAATACCTGCCACCTGTCTCTGTCTGTGTTCATTTGAGACTGTCCTCCTCGAAAAAACGACCACATGAGTCGTGTGTACAACTGCGAATTACGACCTCATGTTACGTTTCAAACTTAAGCCACCCAGAGCGGTCGAGTAAATATCGACACTGCGGTCACAGTTGTCGTTTTGCGTGCACCCAAATTACGACTCACTGTTACGTTTGAGGGTGAGTAGCTCAAAGTGATCATTGGATCATTTAAAAGTGTTGTCATCAGTAATTTTATTATCACTATATGTATACCTGTCAAACTGTTTCAGTGAGAACAGTCTCATTCCAGCCTTCTCTTAACCCATAGCCTGCATCACTGTTTGATTGGCCATGATTTCTACAAAGGAACATAACATGCATATAATAGTAAGATACTGACTGGAAAATAAGGGGTAAACATGAAGTTAAACAGACAGGTAGCCCCTTGATTAGACAGTTTTGCTGATGTCATCCAGCATCAAAAGGACTTAAAGTCAAATCTAATTTTATTTCTATCGCCCAAAATCAAATCAATTCAATTTGTCCCAGGGGGTTTACAATCTATACAGTATGTGACATCCTCTGTCCTTGGACCCTCAATTTCACGAAGGAACAACTTCTATGATTTGTGTTGGGAAACTAAATTCTGACATAAGTTTCTGCAGTACATTATATTTCTGATGTTACAAGCATTGTGAGTAAAGTTATACTGCAAATTGAAAACATGACATGTTTGTATCTTGTAGGTGCCTGACTACATAGTATGTACGTTGTGTACTACATGCATACTGTGTTACATAATGCACTTTTTTATCTAACTTGGCTACACTAATTTATCGCGTTATCTTCAAATATAGGCTGTTGCATACACATACAGAATGTGGATCATTTTACCAGGTATTACAAAATGCCTGCATAACTGAGGAATCAATGTGTCACTGGAAACTGTACATTTTCCAGTAATTTTCAAACAATTTAACAGTAATACTTAATGCTGTCTGTCTGTCTGTCTTGCAGTGGGACAAAGTGGAAAAACTCCTGGGAGCCAAAAGACAACATTCAAAGCTAACATCCTGAAATAGACTGTTACTGTGTCATATTGATTTTGTTGTTGTTGCTGTGTTGTATTGTTTGTTATTGTTGCTGTGTTGTATGACGGTTATTGGAGACTGACGGAGGATTATGCCATACTGTGGGAATCAAAAATGTTCAAGTATAGACATGTTTATTTTTTAATAATTAATTTTTAATGTTTGATTCAGACTGGTATTTAATTGATGACAAGAGTGAAAGTCAGTTATATATTCTTTGATATAACTGCTTTATGATCTGTTTTGCTTGATCTTTGAGGAGGCAGGCTGCATGAATGATAAATGTTAATGTCTGGTAATGTTTTAAAATAAAATACCTGCCACCTGTCTCTGTCTGTGTTCATTTCCATTCAATTCAGTTTCATGATTGTTAACAGTTTATAAATTAGCAGCCTGAATAGGTTTGTTTTCACTAAAAAAGGGTGAGGGGTTAACAGACAACTTCATCCAATCACACCCAATACAGTGACTTAGCCAGCATAAAAGACAAGCCCATGTTATCAAGAAGTACATTCTTATCCATCAGCTGTGCTTATATTGCTTGTTAATTACTAAGAATTGATTTAGTTTTGATTAACATTTATTGTTAAAGGCATAAGTCGTGAATCTGTAGTTACACTATAGGTGAGGATAGAAGTTACAATATTCTGAAATCAAGGAATGCCCCTGTCGCATATCCTCATTAGTGTTTTGTTGAGATGCTGTTTTTTCATTGAAACACACGGGTGTCAGAAATGACCTATTGGACATCATAACAACGGTATGTGTAACTGATTTACTCAAAGTCCCTTGACAAATAGCTGTTGTGATGTTAGTTTACACACGGGTTGAAGATGTCTGGTGGACTTAATTAATTGGCAAAAACAAATGAGCAGATACAATATAAATTACTAATTCAGTTGTAAATCTGTCAGATATGATTACCTTACATGATTTTTCTCACTGTTATTTAAAAAAAATATCTGTCCTTATTTCATGGGCTGAGCCCTCAAAAGGCTCTCTGAATCTAAGCCTGTGCACAGCTGTGTCCATGAAATGTGAAAATCCATACTTTGTTGTAGGACTATAATAAAGATATCATTGGAAAGGGCTCAACCTGGGGAATAGCATATGTTAGTTAGGGGATTGTAAATGGCTCCTTCTTTGAACTATTGACCTTTGAACCCTGACTTCTGAGAAGTTCTGAAGGGCTGTAATTCTGCATCAAAAGGGGCTATAGACATGGGACAAAGTGCTGTAGAAAGCTTATGAACTCAGCTGTGTGACTATACCGAGTGGATATAGACAGAGAGTGGGGGCGCTGTTCAAAATGGTAAACATATCTTTTCACCCACTTGACAATTATATACTTAACTTCTGGTCACAGAAATGTGTTTCCCACACCCTTAATCCCCCGGCTATGTATTCATTTTATTATTTATAACCTCCTATTCTAGGAAATCACTAATCGTTGTAGAAACTACAAATCCCTTGAGCTGCGACATGTCGCTTGATACCAAGTCACGTGATATTTGTAGTTTTTCGGTTTTCAAACACATGTTAAAATAGGGTTGTAAAAAAGATATACTGATTACATCGAATATGTGTAATGAGGGAAAAACCATTATTTTTATCCTCCACGAGAGTGCGCGTTCAGCCGGATCAATTGGACGGCCGCAGGCCCCCTCTCGTGGAGGATAAAAATAATGGTTTTTCCCTCATTACACAACCCATTCGAGCTTATTATAATAACACCTGATCCAAATCCTATGTTGCAGTTCAATATTAAGTGAAGAA
Organism: Chelon labrosus; assembly: GCF_963514085.1. Classification (NCBI taxonomy): domain Eukaryota; kingdom Metazoa; phylum Chordata; class Actinopteri; order Mugiliformes; family Mugilidae; genus Chelon; species Chelon labrosus. Next base: position 46,455 of record NW_028181710.1, on the reverse strand, counting down.
CGGGCGTTTTCAGTGAAAATGCAAGAAAAGCTCTCTCTCTGCCTGAGCGTCTATTTTTCTGTCCACACCACATTAGAGACTGTCCTCCTCGAAAAAACGACCACATGAGTCGTATGTACAAGCGGTGAATTATAACCTCATGTTACGTTTCAAACTTAAGCGACCTCTAGCGGTCGAGTAAATATCGACACTCCGGTTGTCATCTTGCATGCACCGAAATTACATTTGAGGGTGACTCGCCGCTCTGTTTTAATTCGCGCTCTAGAGCTGTTGATACGTCACTTAATTAAGTTTTAATATTTTTTCATGCGAGAAAGTAACCGTGTAGATCCCGAATATGTGATCAGTTTATTCAAATAACGCCTGTTTGGAAGTTTGCTTGGACGTTTTCGGAGAAGTGAAGCGCCACCTGTGGAACCGGGGGCGGCGGGTCATCTCAGAGACGAGCCGCCGGCCTCCTGAGGTGATCGGCCGGTCAACCTCCGTCGTCATCCCGGGGTAGAAAACGAGCCGATTAGTGTGAAAATACTACCCACACCCTCAAAGTGAATGCTACTAATGTCGTGTTACTCAATGCATTCGTTAAACCTGGCACATTTTAAACTGTATTATTAAAAGAAGGCTTATGAGATCGACAGAAGGCCTGGTGACGTAGTTGGACTCATTCGATTCCTGTCTATAGCTGTCTGCCGTGGATTGTCTGCGTTCGGTTTCTGCCGCTCAACCAAGCTCCAGCAAAGCGTCATAATATTTTCAAATAAACGACTCAAATGCAGTGTTGTGTGTCCTTTCTTAACTGAAAGCAACTATAATCACTGCCATTACAAGTTCGGCTGTAGTTAATATTTCATACGTTAATCAGATAAACCAATCCTAACCCTATCTACTGTTCTATAAAGCCAGAGAACCAAACTGTATTGCTTTTTGGCGTAAATATTGGGTGGTTCTAAACACATCTTAAATAAACTATCGTTACTTTTTCTTAACATATATCAGTTTAAAGCAATGTCATCGCTAGTTCGGCAGTACTAGATATTTGATGTAATCAGTATATATATCTTTTTTACAACCCTATTTTAACATGTGTTTGAAAACTGAAAAACTACAAATATCACGTGACTTGGTATCAAGCTACATGTCGCAGCTCAAGGGATTTGTAGTTTCTACAACGATTAGTGATTTCCTAGAATAGGAGGTTATAAATAATCAAATGAATAATACATAGCTGGGGGTTTAAGGGTGTGGGAAACACATTTCTGTGACCAGAAGTTAAGTATATAATTGTCAAGTGGGTGAAAACATATGTTTACCATCTTGAACAGTGCCCCCACTTTCTGTCTATATCCACTCGGTATAGTCGCACAGCTGAGTTCATAAGCTTTCTAGAACACTTTGTCCTATGTCTATAGCCCCTTTTGATGCAGAATTACAGCCCTTCAGAACTTATCAGAAGTCAGGGTTCAAAGGTCAATAGTTCAAAGAAGGAGGCATTTACAATCCCCTAACTGACATTAGGCGTGTTCGACTTCATGCAGATCTGTGCAGATCTGACTTGACGTGATGCATGCTGGGTTGAACAAGTTCATTTTAACCAATCATATTCGAGGTCTATGAGCATGAACAACCCAGCATGCATCACGTCAAGTCAGATCTGCACAGATCTGCATGAAGTCGAACAGGCCTATTGTTAAATCCCAAGTCCCCACCTCACCTGTCTCCTCCTCAACTACCTCATCACTGACCACACCTACCTGGACCACACCCCCCTACCTTATATAATCCGGCCCTTCAGCCCTTTGACCCCTCTCTTTTCCCTCCAAACCATCCCACGAGAACAAAGAGATACTGGATGTGAGTTGTATGGGCTTTCACCTTTCTGATATTCATTTGGTTGATATTGCATATTGTTTGATTTATTCATTGTTTGTGTTTCATGATAATAGATTCCTAAGTTTAATCCTTTACCGGTAGAAAAAGGTGATTGTGGATGTATTACTGATGCAAGTGTAAAGGCAACCTCATTTCTTATAATATATTTGATACTCTCTAGATTTATAATATTTCCTTTATTATTTTTTGTATAGACAAAATCATCCACCTTTATCATCCACCTCTACCATTCAGCTTTACCATTCATCACCAACAAACAACTGTTCAACTTCATCAGAATAAACTATTGGAACTTGGAACGCTGTCCGGATCCTGTGTTTAAATGTGCAGCTCCTTCCTGGCCCCACATTAGGTCCATCACTGCTTGGCGTACTATTGTGTTTCCGCCAACACAGAGTTGCTATGAGTGGAGACATTAAAGGAATGTTTCACCAAGTAAGGCTCTTACCAGAGGACAAACCACTTCTCAGGTTTTTGTGGCGTGACATGAAACGGAAAGAAACACCAACAGTCTATGAATGGCAAGTACTCCCATTGGGTACAAGATGTGCTCCCTGCTGCACAACATATGCCGTCCAGAGACACGTGCAGGATCACAGTAAAGGCAACGAGGATGTGGTTTAAACTGTTCTCAAATCATTCTATGTAGATAACTGCCTTAGGTCACTTTCCTGCCTCAACAAAGCAAAAGAGCTTCTTCTGAATATGAGAGCTCTGTTTTCCTCTGGTGGATTTGAAATTAGGCAGTGGGCAAGTAATTTTCCATCGGTTGTTGATCACCTACCATCAGCTGCCAGATCAGACAGTGCTGAGCTCTGGCTGACCAAAAACCGGACAGATCCTGTAGAGGGTGCACTAGGGCTTAGCTGGCATTGTGTTTTTGATACCTTGGGCTATAGGAACAGACGTGTATCCTACCAAACTCTAACCATGAGAAATGTATATAAAGTACTGGCATCACAATATGACCCGTTAGGCTACATTATCCCATTCACCACTAGAGCCAAAGTCCTGCTCCAACAGCTCTCCAACAAGCAATGGGATCAGCCAATACCCACAAGTGACTTGCAACATGCCTGGGACGAGTGGGAGAGTGAACTCCCGAACCTGGCCCACATCTCCTTTCCCAGGTGGCATGATGGTGACAACCCCCATGTTTCATCAAAGGTAACAGAGAGAGAACTGCACATTTTCTGTGATGCTTCAGAAACAGCATATGGTTCAGTGGCATATATGAAAACAACAAACCAGCTTGGGGAAACTAATGTCTCATTTGTAATGGCCAGATCACGTGTTGCTCTTCTGAAGCAGCTGACTATACCGCGCCTGGAGCTATCTGCAGCCCTGACTGGAGCCCAACTAAGTAAACTGATCAAATCGGAGCTGACAGTCCCCTTTGACAGAACGTTCCTGTGGTCTGATTCCACTGTAGTACTAACATGGCTTCACTCTGAATCCTGCAGGTATAAGGTCTTTGTGGCCAACAGAACTGTAGAGATACTTGAACTAACCTCAGCCAGTGAATGGAGGTATGTTGACACAAAGCAAAACTCGGCAGATGATATTACCAAAGGTAAGTCACTCAAAGAGCTGACTAGTACACATCGATGGCATAACGGTCCTGCATTCCTTCACCTTCCTGCTAGTCAATGGCCTGTCTGTCCTACTCCAGCTAAAGAGATAACCACAGAGTTGAGGAAACCTCTTTTCTGCGGTCTCACACAAACCGCTAAGCCATTTGACTTACCTGATCCAAAGGAATACAGCTCCTGGACAAATTTGTTAGATGCTACCTATCAAATAATGCAAACCTCAACCTGTCATTCAAATTCTGACCCAACAAGCATATCAAGAACCAAAGCAGAAATTGCACTAATCTCTCATGCTCAAACTGAGAGTCTCCCAGAGGAATTTCAAGCACTGAAATCTGATAAAGAAATTTCCCCCCAAAGTCGTCTGTTACCTCTCTCTCCCGAGTTTGATGAAACACTGGAAGTGATAAGAGTGGGTGGCAGACTTAGACAGAGTAAAGACCTTGATCTTGATACCATCCATCCCATAGTTCTTGACCCTAAACATCCTTTAACACCGCTCCTCATCCAGGACTATGACATGCGACTCTTGCACCCAGGACCTGATGGAGTATTTGCTGAAATACGCCGTACTTACTGGATCCTCCGAGGCAGACAAGCTGTTAAGAAACATCAATGGTCATGTAAGGAGTGCAGAAAATGGCGAGCAAAACCAGTCTATCCAAAAATGGCAGACCTACCTTCTTCCAGGCTGAGGTTATGGAAACCCCCTTTCTGGTCTACAGGAGTAGACTGTTTTGGCCCCCTAAGCATTAAAGTGGGACGACGGATAGAAAAAAGATGGGGAATACTGTTCAAGTGTATGACCACCAGATGCATTCATATAGAACTATTGAACAGCCTTGACTCTGACAGTTTTCTTATGTCCCTTAGGCGTTTCATTGCACGCAGAGGATAGCCCTTTGAGCTCCTTTCTGACTGTGGCACCAACTTTAAAGGAGGAGACAGAGAACTGAGAGATGCATTTGCTGCCGTGAATCCACACCTGAGAGAACAGTTAAGTAAATCCAAGATACAGTTCCACTTTAATCCTCCAAACGCCCCCCACTTTGGCGGAATGTGGGAAAGGGAAATCGGGTCCATGAAAGCTGCTCTCAGAGTTTCAGTAGGAAGTCAAACTGTTTTTGAGGAGGTCTTACACACAACCCTCGTGGAGATAGAAGGAATTCTGAATTCCAAGCCAATTGGATATGTATCCTCTGACATAGCAGATCCTGACCCTATCACTCCGAATATCCTTCTAATGGGGCAGCGAGATGCTTCCCTTCCACAAGCTGTGTATGCAGATACTAACATGCTTGGACGGCGACAATGGAGGCACAGTCAAGTACTAGCTGATCAGTTTCGGTCCTGTTTCATTAAAAACTACCTTCTCAACCTACAAATACGGAGCAAGTGGCAAAGGGACACTCTCAATCTGAATGAAGGAGCTGTAGTACTCTTAATGGACCCCCAGTTGCCTAGAGGTTTATGGCCTGTAGGAAAAAAGTGTCACGCATCCTACCCAGTCATGATGGAAGGACCCGAACTGTAGAAGTTATATCTAAGGACAAGAAGTTTATTAGGCCGGTGGCCCGACTTGTCATTCTTTCACCACTTGAACATGACTCCAAGGACTAACTTGTGATTTGTTTAAATATTTAAATATTTCCTTTATTATTTTTTGTATTGACAAAATCATCCACCTTTATCATCCACCTTTACCATTCATCACCAACAAACAACTGTTAAACTTCATCAAAATAAACTATTGGAACTTGGAACGCTGTCCGGATCCTGTGTTTAAATGTGCACCCAACATCTGATGTTCAGTGAATCAGCGACATAAGGATACACCTAGTTTACAGTTTTTTCAGACATGCTATTCCCCAGGTTGAGACCTTTCCAATGATTATTTATTATAGTCCTACAACATAATATGGATTTTCACATTTCATGGACACAGCTATGCTCATGCTTGGATTCAGAGAGCCTTTTGCAGGCTCAGCCCATGAAATAAGTATTTTTTTTATTTTATTTTTTTAAATTACAATGAGAAAAATCATGTAAGGTAATCATATCTGACATTTTTACAACTGAATTAATAATTTATATTGTATCTGTTCATTTGTTTTTGCCAGTTAATTAATTCCACCAGACATCTTGAACCTGTATGACACACAAACCTTTGTTATGATGTCCTATAGGTAATTTCTGACATCTGTGTGTTTCAATGGAAAAAACAGCATCACAAAACACTAATGAGGATATGCGACAGGGGCATTCCTTGATTTCAGAATATTGTAACTTCTGTTCTCACCTATAGTGTAACTACAGATTCACGGCTTATGCCTTTAACAATAAATGTTGATCAAAACTAAATCAATTCTGAGTGATTTACAAGCAATATAAGCACAAACATTCAGCTGATGGGTAAGAATGTACTTCCCGATGACATGGGCTTGTCTTTTATGCTGGCTAAGCTACTGTAATGGGTGTGATTGGATGAAGTTGTCTGTTAACCCCTCACCTTTTCTTAGTGAAGACAAACCTATTCAGGCTGTTAATTTAACCGTAAACAATCATGAAACTAAACTGAATGGAAATGAACACAGACAGAGACAGGTGGCAGGTATTTTATTTCAAAAACATTACCAGACATTAACATTTATCATTCATGTAGCCTGCCTCCTCAAAGATCAAGCAAAACGAATCATAAAGAAGTTATATCAAAGAATATATAATAACTGATTTTCACTTGTCATCAATTAAATACCAGTCTGAATCAAACAATAAAAATTAATTAAAAAAGAAACATGTCTATACTTGAACATTTTTGATTCCCACAATATGGCATAATCCCCTGTCAGTCTCCATAACTGTCATACAACAGAGCAACAGTAACAAAATAAATGACACAGTAACAGTCTATTTCAGGATGTTAGCTTTGAATGTTGTCTTTTGGCTCCCAGGAATTTTTCCACTTTGTCCCACTGCAAGACAGATAGATAGACAGTATTAAGTATTATTGTTAAATTGTTTGAAAATGATTGGAAAATGTACAATTTCCAATCACTCATTGATTCCTCAGTTTTGTGGTCGGGGGAGTTATAGAGATGTCTGTGTATGGTTATATTATCATGGAGAGAACAGTCACCGACAACGCCACCTGGGGAATTTCGCGCAAGGAAGTAGTTTTGAGTCCCAGCCACCTTAAGGACACACAGGTTCGGTTTACTCAAGGCAAGAGACACATTTCACTTGTGAAGGAATTATGTATACACTTTATTACAAAAATGGTCTAAAACACACAGTAAAAACACCATTCACTCAGGGGAAACTAATGGGAAAAAAATGGATGCTGAGGCTTACCGGTGTGTTGGAGCTAAGGGCTGGGCGGGAGACACCCAACTAAAACAATAACAAACAATAATAACTAAACACCAGGAGAGACAATGTAAAAGCAGCGAAAATGATGCAATGCATAAAGCACAGCATAAAGCTAATAATAGTAAAGCAGCAAAGCAAAACAGCAGCGGTCCCCCGTAGCTCGTAACGATGTGTAGCGCGATTAGCGTCACATGACCCTGTCGTCACCCGTTCCCCAGCAAGACCTAATAAATCGGTTAATGATAGCTAGCACAGGTGTACCAAAGTGGGAAAGGTCAAGGGGCTACATACCAGTTAGCAGGGTTGGCTAGTCATAACACACCGCAGGGAGAGGACAAGAGCGTGCTGCACAGCTACCGGCATCTACCTGTGATCATATGATAATTAGCTGCCGCTAACTAGCAGCAATCAACTGTGCAGAGAGAGGGACAGGTTATTATCTTACTGGTCCGGCCCGCTTGAGATCAAATTGGGAATGTATGTGGCTCTCAAACTAAAATGAGATCTAGCAGAACAAGTATAGAGACAAGTCCACTGTCTGAAGCCATGAGGAGAACGTTGGTAACTTTAATGAGAGAAAAAAGAAGCTCAGGCCGAGAGGAAGCTTTTTTTTTTTGCATTTTGACTGAAAACGCCCGTTCTTCACTTAATATTGAACTACAATATATGATTTGGATCAGGTTTTATTATAATAAGCTCGAATGGGATGTGTAATGAGGGAAATACCATTATTTTTATCCTCCACGAGAGTGGGCGTTCAGCCAATTGGACGGCCGCAGGCCCCCTCTCGTGGAGGATAAAAATAATGGTTTTCCCCTCATTACACATCCCTTGGATACAAATTCATGCATTTGAAATGCATCCAATCTGGTTTAGTAGTGATTCAGAGATCTGTAACCCACCTGTTAAAAATCCTAGACCAGGGGTCGGCAAGTAAGTTTGGCCTGGGGCCAATTTTTTTCCGAGCAACTGAATGGCGAGCCAAAACATCACATCAATCAGAAACATTGTGAAATGGATGACCCTTGAGCGGCTGGATGATGCCGAGAAAAGTAGCAGACTCCGGTTTCTCAGTTTCCGTTACATTTATTTAAACCCAAACGCAACATAGCAGCAACAAACAAGCATGGCATATATCCAGTGAGATCAGACCTGCAATCCAGACAGATTGTAAATGGCGCCTTATGTACTGTGTCTCCGGCTCTAATCATTGGACTCATCCATTCAGAGGTAAGTTAAAATATTATCAATTTGCTGTCTTACCAATGACAAAATATTCCCCCTGTCAATAATCCATAATATTTACAATAAGTAATATTTGCTGCCATTCTGACCCAAATACACATATATAAATATAAATACAAAATATAGAAATAAACACCAAAATTAGAAATCCCCCACTTCCTGTCCTGCCGCTTGGTCTCTCCCGGAACGTATATGACCGTGCCTGTGCGCCCGGTGGAATCTTTTGGCCGCGCACTCTGGAGAGAACACGGACTGGACAGGTAAGTGTTAACACAAACAACTCGCTTATTTCGCTATTGCACCTGATTGCACCTTTACCACTTAACAATATGCACCACAAGTCTTTAAAATTACATTTGCACGCTTATCGTTTACTATTTCCAATAAATATATATATATATATATGCATAATTTTGTCAGAGCTTAACTTCCCTTTCTTGCAGGCGGAGCCGAGTGTGCACCCCCGCACCCGCCCGACGGCACGTAACCACCCGTGGCCACGAGGTTACTTAAAAATTCTTTAAACATTCAATAAAGTCATTTACGTATCTGTACCAAAATGTGCAAATATTTAGCAAATAAAGTGCTATCGTGACTAAAGTGCAATGTGCAGTTATTTCAGAAACTCAAGTTATTGTTGTGCAAATTACCCATGTGCAATATTTACGGGTAACGAACTGTGCTTTGTTACAAACATGCTGTTTTTTTCTCCTTAACAAAACGTTTTCCCCCCCATCTATAGGCTACTATTATATCTTGAACAAGAAAGTCATTCGTTTAAAATAAAGTAACTTCAGTTTGCTACAGACTGTTATTGGTGTTACTGCTTTAGCTCCACTCTATGGCTGCGTTATGAAAAAGCTTGTATTTATTCATTAATTTTTGTGTGCATTTCGCATTTTGGCCTGTCCCGGCATATTTGTAAGTCAACAAATATACGCGCAAGAAAAATCCGAACGCGGCTGGCTTGACTCGCTTTCTGTGAACGACCGCACTTGACCACAGTTCGTGAGGCCGTATTTCAGCTGGAGCTTATGGATTTCAATCAGTGGATGACTTTTGGATGACATGCTCAGATGAGTACAGATGGGTCAAGAAACTCGCCTTTTATGTGCTGACGATGTTTCCCTCCACCTACAAGTCACCTTTTCTACGATGAATGCCATTAAGACGCACGAGAGGGATCGCCTGACGCACAAAAATCTGGAATAACTGCTTGCGGGTGAAAGTCACATCCATATCTCCTGACATCCAAAAGATCGTGACTGAAGGGAGATGCCAGTTGTCCCATTAAGTGAGTAATCTTTTAAGCTTGTCATTACCGTTTTTATTAGTCATATTCATTGTTGCTTTATTTAATTTAAACAGTAATTTCTTTTTTCGCTTTTTCCTTTTTTGCTCTGTAATTTCAAGAACGCATATGTCCCACGTTCCCACCACAAGCCAGTGTGCGTCCTGAATCAAGAAAATTACGCTTTTGTTTTATTTTTATCTTTTCTAAATAAAAGGTCTGAATTCTCTATGGAATTGTCGTTTTTGTGATAGTAAATAATTTTAAAACTTTTTTCTTTCAAATCAGATTTTCAATGTCATCTGGCGGGCCAGATATTACTGGAAGCGGGCCGCCAGTTGCCGACCACTGATCTATACAGTATGTGACATCCTCTGTCCTTAGACCCTAAATTTCGCTAAGGAACAACTACTATGATTTGTGTAGGGAAACTAAATTCTGACACAAGTTTCTGCAGTAGCTACATTATATTTCTGATGTTAGAAGCATTATGAGTAATGTTATACTGCAAATTGAAAACATGACATGTTTGTACCTTGTAGGTGCCTGACTACAAAGTATGCACGTTGTGTACTACATGCATACTGTGTAACATAATACACTTTTTTTTTTTTATATCTAACTTGGCTACACTAACTTATCGCGTCTTCCTATATCTTCAGATATAGGAAACAGAATGTGGATCATTTTACCAGGTATTACAAAATGCCTGTGTAGCAGTATAGAGATCTGTGGGTTTTAATTGACATTAATACAACCAACCAGTGGGGGCGCACAGACCTATAAAACGGGTGATCCCCTTCCCCGCCGCCAGTTCTCTCGCTGCTCCCCGACTGGGTACGTCATTTCCGGTTCGGAACTTCTGCCTCGGGCAGAGCGTCTGATTGGGTGCCTCCTGTACTCCTGTGTGTGTGCTACTTAAATGGCCTTCGGTGGTGAGCGTCTCACTCTCTCTGCACAGTTGATTGCTGCTAGTTAGCGGCAGCTAATTATCATATGATCACAGGTAGATGGGAGCTGTGCAGCACGTTCTTCTCCCTGCGGTGTGTTATGACTAGCCAACCCTGCTAACTGGTATGTAGCCCCTTGACCTTTCCCACTTTGGTACACCTATGCTAGCTATCATTAACCGATTTATTGGGTCCGCAGATCCCCGTGGTCAAGTGGATCTCGGGAACGGGTGACGTCAGCATCAGCTGACAGGGCCGTGTGACGCTAATCACGCTACACATCGTTACGAGCTAGGGGGGACCGCTGCTGTTTTGCTTTGCTGCTTTACTATTATTGGCTTGATGCTGTGCTTTATGTATTGCATCATTTTCGCTGCTTTTATATTGTCTCTCCTGGTGTTTAGCTGCCCGTTGGGCGGCTCGGCCGTAGATCGTTTCGTGCATCAAGGAGATTCACATTTAATGGTTGATAGTGGGGTGAAGTCCCCTTTATGTTCGATTATTTTGTTTTCTTTCTATAGTTGACTCAGTTTATTCCGCCTGTTTATTGGATTTGTTATTTTTCTTTATTTTTGATATTCTGTTTGGTGGATTCCTTTGTTTTTTCATTATTCCTTTCTAGACCTGGCAATTGGCCGATTGTATTTTTGTTTTGTTTATTGATTGATATTGTTTGCCAACTGCCTGTTTGATTAGAGTTTGGGTGTTTTTGTTATGTTTGTGTGTTAGTGCAACCCCACTGATTTCCCTGTTTTTCTTCTTTAGTTGCTGAGGTCTGGTGGTGGCGCTGGTGGTCTGGTGGTGGGATCCCCCCCCCGTTTGGTGTGCTGTGCTCCCCTTGGTTCTGGGTCTCTTCACCGATTTTGTGTGTGCATATGTGGGCGATTAGCACGAGTGTCTGGGTGCTTATTGTTTTAGTTGGGTGTCTCCGTCCCAGCCCTTGGCTCCAACACACCAGGAGCCTCGGCAACCATTTTTTTCCCATTAGTTTCCCCTGAGTGAATGGTGTTTTTACTGTGTGTTTTAGACCATTTTTGTAATAAAGTATATACATAATTCCTTCACAAGTGAAATGTGTCTCTTGCCTTGAGTAAAACGAACCTGTCCTTAAGGTGACTTAATACTGTCGATCTATCTGTCTTGCAGTAGGACAAAGTGGAAAAACTCCTGGGAGCCAAAAGACAACATTCAAAGCTAACATCCTGAAATAGACCGTTACTGTGTCATATTGATTTTGTTATTGTTGCTGTGTTGTATGGCAGTTATGGAGACTGACAGGGGATTATGCCATATTGTGGAAATCAAAAATGTTGAAGTATAGGCATATTTCTTTTTTAATTAATTTTTATTGTTTGATTCAGACTGGTATTTAATTGATGACAAGTGAAAATCAGTTATTATATATCTTTGATATAACTTCTTTATGATCTGTTTTGCTTGATCTTTGAGGAGGCAGGCTACATGAATGATAAATGTTAATGTCTGGTAATGTTTTGAAATAAAATACCTGCCACCTGTCTCTGTCTGTGTTCATTTGAGACTGTCCTCCTCGAAAAAACGACCACATGAGTCGTGTGTACAACTGCGAATTACGACCTCATGTTACGTTTCAAACTTAAGCCACCCAGAGCGGTCGAGTAAATATCGACACTGCGGTCACAGTTGTCGTTTTGCGTGCACCCAAATTACGACTCACTGTTACGTTTGAGGGTGAGTAGCTCAAAGTGATCATTGGATCATTTAAAAGTGTTGTCATCAGTAATTTTATTATCACTATATGTATACCTGTCAAACTGTTTCAGTGAGAACAGTCTCATTCCAGCCTTCTCTTAACCCATAGCCTGCATCACTGTTTGATTGGCCATGATTTCTACAAAGGAACATAACATGCATATAATAGTAAGATACTGACTGGAAAATAAGGGGTAAACATGAAGTTAAACAGACAGGTAGCCCCTTGATTAGACAGTTTTGCTGATGTCATCCAGCATCAAAAGGACTTAAAGTCAAATCTAATTTTATTTCTATCGCCCAAAATCAAATCAATTCAATTTGTCCCAGGGGGTTTACAATCTATACAGTATGTGACATCCTCTGTCCTTGGACCCTCAATTTCACGAAGGAACAACTTCTATGATTTGTGTTGGGAAACTAAATTCTGACATAAGTTTCTGCAGTACATTATATTTCTGATGTTACAAGCATTGTGAGTAAAGTTATACTGCAAATTGAAAACATGACATGTTTGTATCTTGTAGGTGCCTGACTACATAGTATGTACGTTGTGTACTACATGCATACTGTGTTACATAATGCACTTTTTTATCTAACTTGGCTACACTAATTTATCGCGTTATCTTCAAATATAGGCTGTTGCATACACATACAGAATGTGGATCATTTTACCAGGTATTACAAAATGCCTGCATAACTGAGGAATCAATGTGTCACTGGAAACTGTACATTTTCCAGTAATTTTCAAACAATTTAACAGTAATACTTAATGCTGTCTGTCTGTCTGTCTTGCAGTGGGACAAAGTGGAAAAACTCCTGGGAGCCAAAAGACAACATTCAAAGCTAACATCCTGAAATAGACTGTTACTGTGTCATATTGATTTTGTTGTTGTTGCTGTGTTGTATTGTTTGTTATTGTTGCTGTGTTGTATGACGGTTATTGGAGACTGACGGAGGATTATGCCATACTGTGGGAATCAAAAATGTTCAAGTATAGACATGTTTATTTTTTAATAATTAATTTTTAATGTTTGATTCAGACTGGTATTTAATTGATGACAAGAGTGAAAGTCAGTTATATATTCTTTGATATAACTGCTTTATGATCTGTTTTGCTTGATCTTTGAGGAGGCAGGCTGCATGAATGATAAATGTTAATGTCTGGTAATGTTTTAAAATAAAATACCTGCCACCTGTCTCTGTCTGTGTTCATTTCCATTCAATTCAGTTTCATGATTGTTAACAGTTTATAAATTAGCAGCCTGAATAGGTTTGTTTTCACTAAAAAAGGGTGAGGGGTTAACAGACAACTTCATCCAATCACACCCAATACAGTGACTTAGCCAGCATAAAAGACAAGCCCATGTTATCAAGAAGTACATTCTTATCCATCAGCTGTGCTTATATTGCTTGTTAATTACTAAGAATTGATTTAGTTTTGATTAACATTTATTGTTAAAGGCATAAGTCGTGAATCTGTAGTTACACTATAGGTGAGGATAGAAGTTACAATATTCTGAAATCAAGGAATGCCCCTGTCGCATATCCTCATTAGTGTTTTGTTGAGATGCTGTTTTTTCATTGAAACACACGGGTGTCAGAAATGACCTATTGGACATCATAACAACGGTATGTGTAACTGATTTACTCAAAGTCCCTTGACAAATAGCTGTTGTGATGTTAGTTTACACACGGGTTGAAGATGTCTGGTGGACTTAATTAATTGGCAAAAACAAATGAGCAGATACAATATAAATTACTAATTCAGTTGTAAATCTGTCAGATATGACTACCTTACATGATTTTTCTCACTGTTATTTAAAAAAAAAAAAAAAAAAAATCCTTATTTCATGGGCTGAGCCCTCAAAAGGCTCTCTGAATCTAAGCCTGTGCACAGCTGTGTCCATGAAATGTGAAAATCCATACTTTGTTGTAGGACTATAATAAAGATATCATTGGAAAGGGCTCAACCTGGGGAATAGCATATGTTAGTTAGGGGATTGTAAATGGCTCCTTCTTTGAACTATTGACCTTTGAACCCTGACTTCTGAGAAGTTCTGAAGGGCTGTAATTCTGCATCAAAAGGGGCTATAGACATGGGACAAAGTACTGTAGAAAGCTTATGAACTCAGCTGTGTGACTATACCGAGTGGATATAGACAGAGAGTGGGGGCGCTGTTCAAGATGGTAAACATATCTTTTCACCCACTTGACAATTATATACTTAAATTCTGGTCACAGAAATGTGTTTCCCACACCCTTAAACCCCCGGCTATATATTCATTTTATTATTTATAACCTCCTATTCAAGGAAATCACTAATCGTGGTAGAACCTACAAATCCCTTGACCTGCGACATGTAGCTTGATACCAAGTCACGTGATATTTGTAGTTTTTTCAGTTTTCAAACATAGGTTAAAATAGGGTTGTAAAAAGATATATATACTGATTACATTGAATATCTAGTATTGCCGAACTAGCGATGACATTGCTTTAAGTCGATATATGTTAAGAAAAAGTAAAGAGAGTTTATTTAGGATGTGTTTAGAACCGCGCAATATAGATTTACGCCAAACAGCAATGCAGTTTGGTTCTCCCGCTTCAGTAGGCTTACAGGCAGGGTTTGGATTGGTTTATCTGCTGAACACATGAAATATTTACTACAGCCGAACTTGTAACGGCAGAGATTATAGTTGCTTTAAGTTAAGAAATGACACACAACACTGCATTTGAGTCGTTCATTTGAAAATATTATGACGCTTTGCTGTAGCTTGGTTGAGCGGCAGAAACCGAACGCAGCCAATCCACGGCGGACAGCTATAGACAGGATTGGAATGAGTCCAACTACGTCACTATAAGCCTTCTTTTAATAATACTGTTCAAAATGCACCAGGTTTAACGAATGCATTGAGTAATACAGCATTACTAGCATTCACTTTGAGGGTGTGGGTAGTTTTTTTACACTAATCGGCTCGTTTTCTACCCCGGGATGACGACGGAGGTTGACCGGCGGATCACATCAGGAGGCCGGCCGTTCGTCTATGAGATGACTCGCTGCTCCTGTTCCACAGGTGGCGCTTAACTTCTCCGAAAACATCGGAGCAAACTTCCAACCAGGCGTTATTTGGATAAACTGATCACATATTGGGGATCTGCACCATTACTTTCTAGCATGAAAAAATATTAAAACTTAATTAAGTGACGTATTAACAGCTATAGAGCGGGAATTAAAACAGCTTTCAGCCTGCTTATTACGATGCCGCTAGAGGGCACTAGCGAGGCTAGTCACACCCAAACGTAACACTGGGTCGTAATTTGGGTGCAGGAAAAACGACAACTGTGGTCGTTCTGTCGTTCCGTTACAAAACCCAACTACACAACAAAATATTAGATAAGTGAGCAAACTGGACCAGACAGAATACAGAATTCTAGGCCAGAGTCTGCTGGTTTTGTTTACCCATAGCAACGGTTGCTATGCGTCGCAGGTTGAAAATGAGATCGCAGAGACAAGTTAAAAAAAAAAAAAAAAAAACGTAAGGAAAAAGTAGGCACACTAAATAGACATTGTAAATTGAAATACTATCGACAAAATATCCCACCTAAATTAAGGCATGTTTTAAGCCTACAGCAAATATGCAGTCCTGTAACTCCAGTAATTATGTCATTTTAATGTAGGCTATACTTTTTTTTTTTTTAAAAATCGTGGTAGCGAAGACAAGGGTTTCTGGCCCACGAAAATGTTCACCGCACCAATGATTGTTCAGCATATGCGCCCGCCGCACGGTACTGCAAAATACACATTTGTAACACAAAATCAATCGCCAAAAAACATATTTCCAGCGCAGGCAAACCGCTGGATGGCTAACCCCTTTTCCGTCAAAATACAAAGATGAGGGATTTGCATTCAAATCTATCGGATGACCCTCTACGGCGTCAAGCGACGAAGAGGGGCACCCCTGGACGTCGGCTTAGGACGTCAGGGCTAAATGACCAAACGGCAGCATGTGACGACAAGGTGTGAGACTGTGTTGGCTTGAAACTGCACAATCTGCTCACAACGAGCCTGTTCTTCACATGTAGAGGTAGTAAAGAGGCAGAATTGGTCTAATTCTGCCAGTCTGACACGTTAATGTGCTGGACAGCAAAACAGAGGTTTCAGAGCGAGAGGATGCGTTTTCTAACATTTCGAATTAAAAACGCCCTGTCCTCACTGAATATTGAGCTGCAATGTGTGATTTGGATCAGGTTTTATCATTACAAGCTCGCATGGGATGTGTAATGAGGGAAAAAGCATGATTTTTATCCTCCACGAGAGGGGCCCTGACACCGCCCCATTCATCCGGCTGAACGCGCACCCTCGCCGGCTTCCACTGCTCGGGCGAGCCGCTAGGATTGGTCTGCCCCACCGGTCCCCTTCCAAGCCAGCTACCTGCTTGAAACTGCACAATATGCTCACAAGCACCCTGTTCTTCACATGTAGAGGCAAGAAAGAGGCAGAATCGGTCTAATTCGGCCAGTCTGACAGTTAATGTGGTGGACAGCAAAACAGCCGTTTCAGAGCGATAGGATGCTTTTTTGCACATTTCGACTTAAAAAGGCCCTGTCCTCACTGAATATTGAGCTGCAATGTGTGATTTGGATGAGGTTTTATCATTACAAGCTCGCATGGGATGTGTAATGAGGGAAAAAGCATGATTTTTATCCTCCACGAGAGGGGCCCTGACAGCGCCCCATTCATCCGGCTGAACGCGCACTCTCGCCGGCTTCCACTGCTCGGGCGAGCCGCTAGGATTGCTCTGCCCCACCGGTCCCGTTCCAAGCCAGCTACCAGCTTGAAACTGCACAATATGCTCACAAGCACCCTGTTCTTCACATGTAGAGGCAAGAAAGAGGCAGAATCGGTCTAATTCGGCCAGTCTGACAGTAAATGTGGTGGAGATTAAAACAGCCGTTTCAGAGCGATAGGATGCTTTTTTGCACATTTCGACTTAAAAAGGCCCTGTCCTCACTGAATATTGAGCTGCAATGTGTGATTTGGATGAGGTTTTATCATTACAAGCTCGCATGGGATGTGTAATGAGGGAAAAAGCATGATTTTTATCCTCCACGAGAGGGGCCCTGACAGCGCCCCATTCATCCGGCTGAACGCGCACCCTCGCCGGCTTCCACTGCTCGGGCGAGCTGCTAGGATTGCTCTGCCCCACCGGTCCCGTTCCAAGCCAGCTACCTGCTTGAAACTGCACAATATGCTCACAAGCACCCTGTTCTTCACATGTAGAGGCAAGAAAGAGGCAGAATCGGTCTAATTCGGCCAGTCTGACAGTAAATGTGGTGGAGAGCAAAACAGCCGTTTCAGAGCGATAGGATGCATTCTTGCACATTTCGACTTAAAAAGGCCCTGTCCTCACTGAATATTGAGCTGCAATGTGTGATTTGGTTGAGGTTTTATCATTACAAGCTCGCATGGGATGTGTAATGAGGGAAAAAGCATGATTTTTATCCTCCACGAGAGGGGCCCTGACAGCGCCCCATTCATCCGGCTGAACGCGCACCCTCGCCGGCTTCCACTGCTCGGGCGAGCCGCTAGGATTGCTCTGCCCCACCGGTCCCGTTCCAAGCCAGCTACCTGCTTGAAACTGCACAATATGCTCACAAGCACCCTGTTCTTCACATGTAGAGGCAAGAAAGAGGCAGAATCGGTCTAATTCGGCCAGTCTGACAGTAAATGTGGTGGAGAGCAAAACAGCCGTTTCAGAGCGATAGGATGCTTTTTTGCACATTTCGACTTAAAAAGGCCCTGTCCTCACTGAATATTGAGCTGCAATGTGTGATTTGGATGAGGTTTTATCATTACAAGCTCGCATGGGATGTGTAATGAGGGAAAAAGCATGATTTTTATCCTCCACGAGAGGGGCCCTGACAGCGCCCCATTCATACGGCTGAACGCGCACCCTCGCCGGCTTCCACTGCTCGGGCGAGCCGCTAGGATTGCTCTGCCCCACCGGTCCCGTTCCAAGCCAGCTACCTGCTTGAAACTGCACAATATGCTCACAAGCACCCTGTTCTTCACATGCAGAGGCAAGAAAGAGGCAGAATCGGTCTAATTCGGCCAGTCTGACAGTAAATGTGGTGGAGAGCAAAACAGCCGTTTCAGAGCGATAGGATGCTTTTTTGCACATTTCGACTTAAAAAGGCCCTGTCCTCACTGAATATTGAGCTGCAATGTGTGATTTGGATGAGGTTTTATCATTACAAGCTCGCATGGGATGTGTAATGAGGGAAAAAGCATGATTTTTTATCCTCCACGAGAGGGGCCCTGACAGCGCCCCATTCATACGGCTGAACGCGCACCCTCGCCGGCTTCCACTGCTCGGGCGAGCCGCTAGGATTGCTCTGCCCCACCGGTCCCGTTCCAAGCCAGCTACCTGCTTGAAACTGCACAATATGCTCACAAGCACCCTGTTCTTCACATGTAGAGGCAAGAAAGAGGCAGAATCGGTCTAATTCGGCCAGTCTGACAGTAAATGTGGTGGAGAGCAAAACAGCCGTTTCAGAGCGATAGGATGCTTTTTTGCACATTTCGACTTAAAAAGGCCCTGTCCTCACTGAATATTGAGCTGCAATGTGTGATTTGGATGAGGTTTTATCATTACAAGCTCGCATGGGATGTGTAATGAGGGAAAAAGCATGATTTTTATCCTCCACGAGAGGGGCCCTGACAGCGCCCCATTCATCCGGCTGAACGCGCACCCTCGCCGGCTTCCACTGCTCGGGCGAGCCGCTAGGATTGCTCTGCCCCACCGGTCCCGTTCCAAGCCAGCTACCTGCTTGAAACTGCACAATATGCTCACAAGCACCCTGTTCTTCACATGCAGAGGCAAGAAAGAGGCAGAATCGGTCTAATTCGGCCAGTCTGACAGTAAATGTGGTGGAGAGCAAAACAGCCGTTTCAGAGCGATAGGATGCATTCTTGCACATTTCGACTTAAAAAGGCCCTGTCCTCACTGAATATTGAGCTGCAATGTGTGATTTGGTTGAGGTTTTATCATTACAAGCTCGCATGGGATGTGTAATGAGGGAAAAAGCATGATTTTTATCCTCCACGAGAGGGGCCCTGACAGCGCCCCATTCATCCGGCTGAACGCGCACCCTCGCCGGCTTCCACTGCTCGGGCGAGCCGCTAGGATTGCTCTGCCCCACCGGTCCCGTTCCAAGCCAGCTACCTGCTTGAAACTGCACAATATGCTCACAAGCACCCTGTTCTTCACATGTAGAGGCAAGAAAGAGGCAGAATCGGTCTAATTCGGCCAGTCTGACAGTAAATGTGGTGGAGAGCAAAACAGCCGTTTCAGAGCGATAGGATGCTTTTTTGCACATTTCGACTTAAAAAGGCCCTGTCCTCACTGAATATTGAGCTGCAATGTGTGATTTGGATGAGGTTTTATCATTACAAGCTCGCATGGGATGTGTAATGAGGGAAAAAGCATGATTTTTATCCTCCACGAGAGGGGCCCTGACAGCGCCCCATTCATACGGCTGAACGCGCACCCTCGCCGGCTTCCACTGCTCGGGCGAGCCGCTAGGATTGCTCTGCCCCACCGGTCCCGTTCCAAGCCAGCTACCTGCTTGAAACTGCACAATATGCTCACAAGCACCCTGTTCTTCACATGCAGAGGCAAGAAAGAGGCAGAATCGGTCTAATTCGGCCAGTCTGACAGTAAATGTGGTGGAGAGCAAAACAGCCGTTTCAGAGCGATAGGATGCTTTTTTGCACATTTCGACTTAAAAAGGCCCTGTCCTCACTGAATATTGAGCTGCAATGTGTGATTTGGATGAGGTTTTATCATTACAAGCTCGCATGGGATGTGTAATGAGGGAAAAAGCATGATTTTTATCCTCCACGAGAGGGGCCCTGACAGCGCCCCATTCATACGGCTGAACGCGCACCCTCGCCGGCTTCCACTGCTCGGGCGAGCCGCTAGGATTGCTCTGCCCCACCGGTCCCGTTCCAAGCCAGCTACCTGCTTGAAACTGCACAATATGCTCACAAGCACCCTGTTCTTCACATGTAGAGGCAAGAAAGAGGCAGAATCGGTCTAATTCGGCCAGTCTGACAGTAAATGTGGTGGAGAGCAAAACAGCCGTTTCAGAGCGATAGGATGCTTTTTTGCACATTTCGACTTAAAAAGGCCCTGTCCTCACTGAATATTGAGCTGCAATGTGTGATTTGGATGAGGTTTTATCATTACAAGCTCGCATGGGATGTGTAATGAGGGAAAAAGCATGATTTTTATCCTCCACGAGAGGGGCCCTGACAGCGCCCCATTCATCCGGCTGAACGCGCACCCTCGCCGGCTTCCACTGCTCGGGCGAGCCGCTAGGATTGCTCTGCCCCACCGGTCCCGTTCCAAGCCAGCTACCTGCTTGAAACTGCACAATATGCTCACAAGCACCCTGTTCTTCACATGCAGAGGCAAGAAAGAGGCAGAATCGGTCTAATTCGGCCAGTCTGACAGTAAATGTGGTGGAGAGCAAAACAGCCGTTTCAGAGCGATAGGATGCTTTTTTGCACATTTCGACTTAAAAAGGCCCTGTCCTCACTGAATATTGAGCTGCAATGTGTGATTTGGATGAGGTTTTATCATTACAAGCTCGCATGGGATGTGTAATGAGGGAAAAAGCATGATTTTTATCCTCCACGAGAGGGGCCCTGACAGCGCCCCATTCATACGGCTGAACGCGCACCCTCGCCGGCTTCCACTGCTCGGGCGAGCCGCTAGGATTGCTCTGCCCCACCGGTCCCGTTCCAAGCCAGCTACCTGCTTGAAACTGCACAATATGCTCACAAGCACCCTGTTCTTCACATGTAGAGGCAAGAAAGAGGCAGAATCGGTCTAATTCGGCCAGTCTGACAGTAAATGTGGTGGAGAGCAAAACAGCCGTTTCAGAGCGATAGGATGCTTTTTTGCACATTTCGACTTAAAAAGGCCCTGTCCTCACTGAATATTGAGCTGCAATGTGTGATTTGGATGAGGTTTTATCATTACAAGCTCGCATGGGATGTGTAATGAGGGAAAAAGCATGATTTTTATCCTCCACGAGAGGGGCCCTGACAGCGCCCCATTCATTCGGCTGAACGCGCACCCTCGCCGGCTTCCACTGCTCGGGCGAGCCGCTAGGATTGCTCTGCCCCACCGGTCCCGTTCCAAGCCAGCTACCTGCTTGAAACTGCACAATATGCTCACAAGCACCCTGTTCTTCACATGCAGAGGCAAGAAAGAGGCAGAATCGGTCTAATTCGGCCAGTCTGACAGTAAATGTGGTGGAGAGCAAAACAGCCGTTTCAGAGCGATAGGATGCTTTTTTGCACATTTCGACTTAAAAAGGCCCTGTCCTCACTGAATATTGAGCTGCAATGTGTGATTTGGATGAGGTTTTATCATTACAAGCTCGCATGGGATGTGTAATGAGGGAAAAAGCATGATTTTTATCCTCCACGAGAGGGGCCCTGACAGCGCCCCATTCATCCGGCTGAACGCGCACCCTCGCCGGCTTCCACTGCTCGGGCGAGCCGCTAGGATTGCTCTGCCCCACCGGTCCCGTTCCAAGCCAGCTACCTGCGTGAAACTGCACAATATGCTCACAAGCACCCTGTTCTTCACATGCAGAGGCAAGAAAGAGGCAGAATCGGTCTAATTCGGCCAGTCTGACAGTAAATGTGGTGGAGAGCAAAACAGCCGTTTCAGAGCGATAGGATGCTTTTTTGCACATTTCGACTTAAAAAGGCCCTGTCCTCACTGAATATTGAGCTGCAATGTGTGATTTGAATGAGGTTTTATCATTACAAGCTCGCATGGGATGTGTAATGAGGGAAAAAGCATGATTTTTATCCTCCACGAGAGGGGCCCTGACAGCGCCCCATTCATCCGGCTGAACGCGCACCCTCGCCGGCTTCCACTGCTCGGGCGAGCCGCTAGGATTGCTCTGCCCCACCGGTCCCGTTCCAAGCCAGCTACCTGCGTGAAACTGCACAATATGCTCACAAGCACCCTGTTCTTCACATGCAGAGGCAAGAAAGAGGCAGAATCGGTCTAATTCGGCCAGTCTGACAGTAAATGTGGTGGAGAGCAAAACAGCCGTTTCAGAGCGATAGGATGCTTTTTTGCACATTTCGACTTAAAAAGGCCCTGTCCTCACTGAATATTGAGCTGCAATGTGTGATTTGGATGAGGTTTTATCATTACAAGCTCGCATGGGATGTGTAATGAGGGAAAAAGCATGATTTTTATCCTCCACGAGAGGGGCCCTGACAGCGCCCCATTCATCCGGCTGAACGCGCACCCTCGCCGGCTTCCACTGCTCGGGCGAGCCGCTAGGATTGCTCTGCCCCACCGGTCCCGTTCCAAGCCAGCTACCTGCTTGAAACTGCACAATATGCTCACAAGCACCCTGTTCTTCACATGCAGAGGCAAGAAAGAGGCAGAATCGGTCTAATTCGGCCAGTCTGACAGTAAATGTGGTGGAGAGCAAAACAGCCGTTTCAGAGCGATAGGATGCTTTTTTGCACATTTCGACTTAAAAAGGCCCTGTCCTCACTGAATATTGAGCTGCAATGTGTGATTTGGATGAGGTTTTATCATTACAAGCTCGCATGGGATGTGTAATGAGGGAAAAAGCATGATTTTTATCCTCCACGAGAGGGGCCCTGACAGCGCCCCATTCATCCGGCTGAACGCGCACCCTCGCCGGCTTCCACTGCTCGGGCGAGCCGCTAGGATTGCTCTGCCCCACCGGTCCCGTTCCAAGCCAGCTACCTGCGTGAAACTGCACAATATGCTCACAAGCACCCTGTTCTTCACATGCAGAGGCAAGAAAGAGGCAGAATCGGTCTAATTCGGCCAGTCTGACAGTAGATGTGGTGGAGAGCAAAACAGCCGTTTCAGAGCGATAGGACGCTTTTTTGCACATTTCGACTTAAAAAGGCCCTGTCCTCACTGAATATTGAGCTGCAATGTGTGATTTGGATGAGGTTTTATCATTACAAGCTCGCATGGGATGTGTAATGAGGGAAAAAGCATGATTTTTATCCTCCACGAGAGGGGCCCTGACAGCGCCCCATTCATCCGGCTGAACGCGCACCCTCGCCGGCTTCCACTGCTCGGGCGAGCCGCTAGGATTGCTCTGCCCCACCGGTCCCGTTCCAAGCCAGCTACCTGCGTGAAACTGCACAATATGCTCACAAGCACCCTGTTCTTCACATGCAGAGGCAAGAAAGAGGCAGAATCGGTCTAATTCGGCCAGTCTGACAGTAAATGTGGTGGAGAGCAAAACAGCCGTTTCAGAGCGATAGGACGCTTTTTTGCACATTTCGACTTAAAAAGGCCCTGTCCTCACTGAATATTGAGCTGCAATGTGTGATTTGGATGAGGTTTTATCATTACAAGCTCGCATGGGATGTGTAATGAGGGAAAAAGCATGATTTTTATCCTCCACGAGAGGGGCCCTGACAGCGCCCCATTCATCCGGCTGAACGCGCACCCTCGCCGGCTTCCACTGCTCGGGCGAGCCGCTAGGATTGCTCTGCCCCACCGGTCCCGTTCCAAGCCAGCTACCTGCTTGAAACTGCACAATATGCTCACAAAAACCCTGTTCTTCACATGCAGAGGCAAGAAAGAGGCAGAATCGGTGTAATTCGGCCAGTCTGACAGTAAATGTGGTGGAGAGCAAAACAGCCGTTTCAGAGCGATAGGACGCTTTTTTGCACATTTCGACTTAAAAAGGCCCTGTCCTCACTGAATATTGAGCTGCAATGTGTGATTTGGATGAGGTTTTATCATTACAAGCTCGCATGGGATGTGTAATGAGGGAAAAAGCATGATTTTTATCCTCCACGAGAGGGGCCCTGACAGCGCCCCATTCATCCGGCTGAACGCGCACCCTCGCCGGCTTCCACTGCTCGGGCGAGCCGCTAGGATTGCTCTGCCCCACCGGTCCCGTTCCAAGCCAGCTACCTGCGTGAAACTGCACAATATGCTCACAAGCACCCTGTTCTTCACATGCAGAGGCAAGAAAGAGGCAGAATCGGTCTAATTCGGCCAGTCTGACAGTAAATGTGGTGGAGAGCAAAACAGCCGTTTCAGAGCGATAGGATGCTTTTTTGCACATTTCGACTTAAAAAGGCCCTGTCCTCACTGAATATTGAGCTGCAATGTGTGATTTGGATGAGGTTTTATCATTACAAGCTCGCATGGGATGTGTAATGAGGGAAAAAGCATGATTTTTATCCTCCACGAGAGGGGCCCTGACAGCGCCCCATTCATCCGGCTGAACGCGCACCCTCGCCGGCTTCCACTGCTCGGGCGAGCCGCTAGGATTGCTCTGCCCCACCGGTCCCGTTCCAAGCCAGCTACCTGCGTGAAACTGCACAATATGCTCACAAGCACCCTGTTCTTCACATGCAGAGGCAAGAAAGAGGCAGAATCGGTCTAATTCGGCCAGTCTGACAGTAAATGTGGTGGAGAGCAAAACAGCCGTTTCAGAGCGATAGGATGCTTTTTTGCACATTTCGACTTAAAAAGGCCCTGTCCTCACTGAATATTGAGCTGCAATGTGTGATTTGGATGAGGTTTTATCATTACAAGCTCGCATGGGATGTGTAATGAGGGAAAAAGCATGATTTTTATCCTCCACGAGAGGGGCCCTGACAGCGCCCCATTCATCCGGCTGAACGCGCACCCTCGCCGGCTTCCACTGCTCGGGCGAGCCGCTAGGATTGCTCTGCCCCACCGGTCCCGTTCCAAGCCAGCTACCTGCTTGAAACTGCACAATATGCTCACAAGCACCCTGTTCTTCACATGCAGAGGCAAGAAAGAGGCAGAATCGGTCTGATTCGGCCAGTCTGACAGTAAATGTGGTGGAGAGCAAAACAGCCGTTTCAGAGCGATAGGACGCTTTTTTGCACATTTCGACTTAAAAAGGCCCTGTCCTCACTGAATATTGAGCTGCAATGTGTGATTTGGATGAGGTTTTATCATTACAAGCTCGCATGGGATGTGTAATGAGGGAAAAAGCATGATTTTTATCCTCCACGAGAGGGGCCCTGACAGCGCCCCATTCATCCGGCTGAACGCGCACCCTCGCCGGCTTCCACTGCTCGGGCGAGCCGCTAGGATTGCTCTGCCCCACCGGTCCCGTTCCAAGCCAGCTACCTGCTTGAAACTGCACAATATGCTCACAAGCACCCTGTTCTTCACATGCAGAGGCAAGAAAGAGGCAGAATCGGTCTAATTCGGCCAGTCTGACAGTAAATGTGGTGGAGAGCAAAACAGCCGTTTCAGAGCGATAGGACGCTTTTTTGCACATTTCGACTTGAAAAGGCCCTGTCCTCACTGAATATTGAGCTGCAATGTGTGATTTGGATGAGGTTTTATCATTACAAGCTCGCATGGGATGTGTAATGAGGGAAAAAGCATGATTTTTATCCTCCACGAGAGGGGCCCTGACAGCGCCCCATTCATCCGGCTGAACGCGCACCCTCGCCGGCTTCCACTGCTCGGGCGAGCCGCTAGGATTGCTCTGCCCCACCGGTCCCGTTCCAAGCCAGCTACCTGCGTGAAACTGCACAATATGCTCACAAGCACCCTGTTCTTCACATGCAGAGGCAAGAAAGAGGCAGAATCGGTCTAATTCGGCCAGTCTGACAGTAAATGTGGTGGAGAGCAAAACAGCCGTTTCAGAGCGATAGGACGCTTTTTTGCACATTTCGACTTAAAAAGGCCCTGTCCTCACTGAATATTGAGCTGCAATGTGTGATTTGGATGAGGTTTTATCATTACAAGCTCGCATGGGATGTGTAATGAGGGAAAAAGCATGATTTTTATCCTCCACGAGAGGGGCCCTGACAGCGCCCCATTCATCCGGCTGAACGCGCACCCTCGCCGGCTTCCACTGCTCGGGCGAGCCGCTAGGATTGCTCTGCCCCACCGGTCCCGTTCCAAGCCAGCTACCTGCGTGAAACTGCACAATATGCTCACAAGCACCCTGTTCTTCACATGCAGAGGCAAGAAAGAGGCAGAATCGGTCTAATTCGGCCAGTCTGACAGTAAATGTGGTGGAGAGCAAAACAGCCGTTTCAGAGCGATAGGATGCTTTTTTGCACATTTCGACTTAAAAAGGCCCTGTCCTCACTGAATATTGAGCTGCAATGTGTGATTTGGATGAGGTTTTATCATTACAAGCTCGCATGGGATGTGTAATGAGGGAAAAAGCATGATTTTTATCCTCCACGAGAGGGGCCCTGACAGCGCCCCATTCATCCGGCTGAACGCGCACCCTCGCCGGCTTCCACTGCTCGGGCGAGCCGCTAGGATTGCTCTGCCCCACCGGTCCCGTTCCAAGCCAGCTACCTGCTTGAAACTGCACAATATGCTCACAAGCACCCTGTTCTTCACATGCAGAGGCAAGAAAGAGGCAGAATCGGTCTAATTCGGCCAGTCTGACAGTAAATGTGGTGGAGAGCAAAACAGCCGTTTCAGAGCGATAGGACGCTTTTTTGCACATTTCGACTTAAAAAGGCCCTGTCCTCACTGAATATTGAGCTGCAATGTGTGATTTGGATGAGGTTTTATCATTACAAGCTCGCATGGGATGTGTAATGAGGGAAAAAGCATGATTTTTATCCTCCACGAGAGGGGCCCTGACAGCGCCCCATTCATCCGGCTGAACGCGCACCCTCGCCGGCTTCCACTGCTCGGGCGAGCCGCTAGGATTGCTCTGCCCCACCGGTCCCGTTCCAAGCCAGCTACCTGCGTGAAACTGCACAATATGCTCACAAGCACCCTGTTCTTCACATGCAGAGGCAAGAAAGAGGCAGAATCGGTCTAATTCGGCCAGTCTGACAGTAAATGTGGTGGAGAGCAAAACAGCCGTTTCAGAGCGATAGGACGCTTTTTTGCACATTTCGACTTAAAAAGGCCCTGTCCTCACTGAATATTGAGCTGCAATGTGTGATTTGGATGAGGTTTTATCATTACAAGCTCGCATGGGATGTGTAATGAGGGAAAAAGCATGATTTTTATCCTCCACGAGAGGGGCCCTGACAGCGCCCCATTCATCCGGCTGAACGCGCACCCTCGCCGGCTTCCACTGCTCGGGCGAGCCGCTAGGATTGCTCTGCCCCACCGGTCCCGTTCCAAGCCAGCTACCTGCGTGAAACTGCACAATATGCTCACAAGCACCCTGTTCTTCACATGCAGAGGCAAGAAAGAGGCAGAATCGGTCTAATTCGGCCAGTCTGACAGTAAATGTGGTGGAGAGCAAAACAGCCGTTTCAGAGCGATAGGATGCTTTTTTGCACATTTCGACTTAAAAAGGCCCTGTCCTCACTGAATATTGAGCTGCAATGTGTGATTTGGATGAGGTTTTATCATTACAAGCTCGCATGGGATGTGTAATGAGGGAAAAAGCATGATTTTTATCCTCCACGAGAGGGGCCCTGACAGCGCCCCATTCATCCGGCTGAACGCGCACCCTCGCCGGCTTCCACTGCTCGGGCGAGCCGCTAGGATTGCTCTGCCCCACCGGTCCCGTTCCAAGCCAGCTACCTGCTTGAAACTGCACAATATGCTCACAAGCACCCTGTTCTTCACATGCAGAGGCAAGAAAGAGGCAGAATCGGTCTAATTCGGCCAGTCTGACAGTAAATGTGGTGGAGAGCAAAACAGCCGTTTCAGAGCGATAGGACGCTTTTTTGCACATTTCGACTTAAAAAGGCCCTGTCCTCACTGAATATTGAGCTGCAATGTGTGATTTGGATGAGGTTTTATCATTACAAGCTCGCATGGGATATGTAATGAGGGAAAAAGCATGATTTTTATCCTCCACGAGAGGGGCCCTGACAGCGCCCCATTCATCCGGCTGAACGCGCACCCTCGCCGGCTTCCACTGCTCGGGCGAGCCGCTAGGATTGCTCTGCCCCACCGGTCCCGTTCCAAGCCAGCTACCTGCGTGAAACTGCACAATATGCTCACAAGCACCCTGTTCTTCACATGCAGAGGCAAGAAAGAGGCAGAATCGGTCTAATTCGGCCAGTCTGACAGTAAATGTGGTGGAGAGCAAAACAGCCGTTTCAGAGCGATAGGACGCTTTTTTGCACATTTCGACTTAAAAAGGCCCTGTCCTCACTGAATATTGAGCTGCAATGTGTGATTTGGATGAGGTTTTATCATTACAAGCTCGCATGGGATGTGTAATGAGGGAAAAAGCATGATTTTTATCCTCCACGAGAGGGGCCCTGACAGCGCCCCATTCATCCGGCTGAACGCGCACCCTCGCCGGCTTCCACTGCTCGGGCGAGCCGCTAGGATTGCTCTGCCCCACCGGTCCCGTTCCAAGCCAGCTACCTGCGTGAAACTGCACAATATGCTCACAAGCACCCTGTTCTTCACATGCAGAGGCAAGAAAGAGGCAGAATCGGTCTAATTCGGCCAGTCTGACAGTAAATGTGGTGGAGAGCAAAACAGCCGTTTCAGAGCGATAGGATGCTTTTTTGCACATTTCGACTTAAAAAGGCCCTGTCCTCACTGAATATTGAGCTGCAATGTGTGATTTGGATGAGGTTTTATCATTACAAGCTCGCATGGGATGTGTAATGAGGGAAAAAGCATGATTTTTATCCTCCACGAGAGGGGCCCTGACAGCGCCCCATTCATCCGGCTGAACGCGCACCCTCGCCGGCTTCCACTGCTCGGGCGAGCCGCTAGGATTGCTCTGCCCCACCGGTCCCGTTCCAAGCCAGCTACCTGCGTGAAACTGCACAATATGCTCACAAGCACCCTGTTCTTCACATGCAGAGGCAAGAAAGAGGCAGAATCGGTCTAATTCGGCCAGTCTGACAGTAAATGTGGTGGAGAGCAAAACAGCCGTTTCAGAGCGATAGGATGCTTTTTTGCACATTTCGACTTAAAAAGGCCCTGTCCTCACTGAATATTGAGCTGCAATGTGTGATTTGGATGAGGTTTTATCATTACAAGCTCGCATGGGATGTGTAATGAGGGAAAAAGCATGATTTTTATCCTCCACGAGAGGGGCCCTGACAGCGCCCCATTCATCCGGCTGAACGCGCACCCTCGCCGGCTTCCAATGCTCGGGCGAGCCGCTAGGATTGCTCTGCCCCACCGGTCCCGTTCCAAGCCAGCTACCTGCTTGAAACTGCACAATATGCTCACAAGCACCCTGTTCTTCACATGCAGAGGCAAGAAAGAGGCAGAATCGGTCTGATTCGGCCAGTCTGGCAGTAAATGTGGTGGAGAGCAAAACAGCCGTTTCAGAGCGATAGGACGCTTTTTTGCACATTTCGACTTAAAAAGGCCCTGTCCTCACTGAATATTGAGCTGCAATGTGTGATTTGGATGAGGTTTTATCATTACAAGCTCGCATGGGATGTGTAATGAGGGAAAAAGCATGATTTTTATCCTCCACGAGAGGGGCCCTGACAGCGCCCCATTCATCCGGCTGAACGCGCACCCTCGCCGGCTTCCACTGCTCGGGCGAGCCGCTAGGATTGCTCTGCCCCACCGGTCCCGTTCCAAGCCAGCTACCTGCGTGAAACTGCACAATATGCTCACAAGCACCCTGTTCTTCACATGCAGAGGCAAGAAAGAGGCAGAATCGGTCTAATTCGGCCAGTCTGACAGTAAATGTGGTGGAGAGCAAAACAGCCGTTTCAGAGCGATAGGATGCTTTTTTGCACATTTCGACTTAAAAAGGCCCTGTCCTCACTGAATATTGAGCTGCAATGTGTGATTTGGATGAGGTTTTATCATTACAAGCTCGCATGGGATGTGTAATGAGGGAAAAAGCATGATTTTTATCCTCCACGAGAGGGGCCCTGACAGCGCCCCATTCATCCGGCTGAACGCGCACCCTCGCCGGCTTCCACTGCTCGGGCGAGCCGCTAGGATTGCTCTGCCCCACCGGTCCCGTTCCAAGCCAGCTACCTGCTTGAAACTGCACAATATGCTCACAAGCACCCTGTTCTTCACATGCAGAGGCAAGAAAGAGGCAGAATCGGTCTAATTCGGCCAGTCTGACAGTAAATGTGGTGGAGAGCAAAACAGCCGTTTCAGAGCGATAGGACGCTTTTTTGCACATTTCGACTTAAAAAGGCCCTGTCCTCACTGAATATTGAGCTGCAATGTGTGATTTGGATGAGGTTTTATCATTACAAGCTCGCATGGGATGTGTAATGAGGGAAAAAGCATGATTTTTATCCTCCACGAGAGGGGCCCTGACAGCGCCCCATTCATCCGGCTGAACGCGCACCCTCGCCGGCTTCCACTGCTCGGGCGAGCCGCTAGGATTGCTCTGCCCCACCGGTCCCGTTCCAAGCCAGCTACCTGCGTGAAACTGCACAATATGCTCACAAGCACCCTGTTCTTCACATGCAGAGGCAAGAAAGAGGCAGAATCGGTCTAATTCGGCCAGTCTGACAGTAAATGTGGTGGAGAGCAAAACAGCCGTTTCAGAGCGATAGGACGCTTTTTTGCACATTTCGACTTAAAAAGGCCCTGTCCTCACTGAATATTGAGCTGCAATGTGTGATTTGGATGAGGTTTTATCATTACAAGCTCGCATGGGATGTGTAATGAGGGAAAAAGCATGATTTTTATCCTCCACGAGAGGGGCCCTGACAGCGCCCCATTCATCCGGCTGAACGCGCACCCTCGCCGGCTTCCACTGCTCGGGCGAGCCGCTAGGATTGCTCTGCCCCACCGGTCCCGTTCCAAGCCAGCTACCTGCGTGAAACTGCACAATATGCTCACAAGCACCCTGTTCTTCACATGCAGAGGCAAGAAAGAGGCAGAATCGGTCTAATTCGGCCAGTCTGACAGTAAATGTGGTGGAGAGCAAAACAGCCGTTTCAGAGCGATAGGATGCTTTTTTGCACATTTCGACTTAAAAAGGCCCTGTCCTCACTGAATATTGAGCTGCAATGTGTGATTTGGATGAGGTTTTATCATTACAAGCTCGCATGGGATGTGTAATGAGGGAAAAAGCATGATTTTTATCCTCCACGAGAGGGGCCCTGACAGCGCCCCATTCATCCGGCTGAACGCGCACCCTCGCCGGCTTCCACTGCTCGGGCGAGCCGCTAGGATTGCTCTGCCCCACCGGTCCCGTTCCAAGCCAGCTACCTGCGTGAAACTGCACAATATGCTCACAAGCACCCTG
Source organism: Chelon labrosus (assembly GCF_963514085.1). Lineage (NCBI taxonomy): Eukaryota > Metazoa > Chordata > Actinopteri > Mugiliformes > Mugilidae > Chelon > Chelon labrosus. Next base: position 15,154 of record NW_028181710.1, on the reverse strand, counting down.
TTCTTCACATGCAGAGGCAAGAAAGAGGCAGAATCGGTCTAATTCGGCCAGTCTGACAGTAAATGTGGTGGAGAGCAAAACAGCCGTTTCAGAGCGATAGGATGCTTTTTTGCACATTTCGACTTAAAAAGGCCCTGTCCTCACTGAATATTGAGCTGCAATGTGTGATTTGGATGAGGTTTTATCATTACAAGCTCGCATGGGATGTGTAATGAGGGAAAAAGCATGATTTTTATCCTCCACGAGAGGGGCCCTGACAGCGCCCCATTCATCCGGCTGAACGCGCACCCTCGCCGGCTTCCACTGCTCGGGCGAGCCGCTAGGATTGCTCTGCCCCACCGGTCCCGTTCCAAGCCAGCTACCTGCTTGAAACTGCACAATATGCTCACAAGCACCCTGTTCTTCACATGCAGAGGCAAGAAAGAGGCAGAATCGGTCTGATTCGGCCAGTCTGGCAGTAAATGTGGTGGAGAGCAAAACAGCCGTTTCAGAGCGATAGGACGCTTTTTTGCACATTTCGACTTAAAAAGGCCCTGTCCTCACTGAATATTGAGCTGCAATGTGTGATTTGGATGAGGTTTTATCATTACAAGCTCGCATGGGATGTGTAATGAGGGAAAAAGCATGATTTTTATCCTCCACGAGAGGGGCCCTGACAGCGCCCCATTCATCCGGCTGAACGCGCACCCTCGCCGGCTTCCACTGCTCGGGCGAGCCGCTAGGATTGCTCTGCCCCACCGGTCCCGTTCCAAGCCAGCTACCTGCGTGAAACTGCACAATATGCTCACAAGCACCCTGTTCTTCACATGCAGAGGCAAGAAAGAGGCAGAATCGGTCTAATTCGGCCAGTCTGACAGTAAATGTGGTGGAGAGCAAAACAGCCGTTTCAGAGCGATAGGATGCTTTTTTGCACATTTCGACTTAAAAAGGCCCTGTCCTCACTGAATATTGAGCTGCAATGTGTGATTTGGATGAGGTTTTATCATTACAAGCTCGCATGGGATGTGTAATGAGGGAAAAAGCATGATTTTTATCCTCCACGAGAGGGGCCCTGACAGCGCCCCATTCATCCGGCTGAACGCGCACCCTCGCCGGCTTCCACTGCTCGGGCGAGCCGCTAGGATTGCTCTGCCCCACCGGTCCCGTTCCAAGCCAGCTACCTGCTTGAAACTGCACAATATGCTCACAAGCACCCTGTTCTTCACATGCAGAGGCAAGAAAGAGGCAGAATCGGTCTGATTCGGCCAGTCTGGCAGTAAATGTGGTGGAGAGCAAAACAGCCGTTTCAGAGCGATAGGACGCTTTTTTGCACATTTCGACTTAAAAAGGCCCTGTCCTCACTGAATATTGAGCTGCAATGTGTGATTTGGATGAGGTTTTATCATTACAAGCTCGCATGGGATGTGTAATGAGGGAAAAAGCATGATTTTTATCCTCCACGAGAGGGGCCCTGACAGCGCCCCATTCATCCGGCTGAACGCGCACCCTCGCCGGCTTCCACTGCTCGGGCGAGCCGCTAGGATTGCTCTGCCCCACCGGTCCCGTTCCAAGCCAGCTACCTGCGTGAAACTGCACAATATGCTCACAAGCACCCTGTTCTTCACATGCAGAGGCAAGAAAGAGGCAGAATCGGTCTAATTCGGCCAGTCTGACAGTAAATGTGGTGGAGAGCAAAACAGCCGTTTCAGAGCGATAGGATGCTTTTTTGCACATTTCGACTTAAAAAGGCCCTGTCCTCACTGAATATTGAGCTGCAATGTGTGATTTGGATGAGGTTTTATCATTACAAGCTCGCATGGGATGTGTAATGAGGGAAAAAGCATGATTTTTATCCTCCACGAGAGGGGCCCTGACAGCGCCCCATTCATCCGGCTGAACGCGCACCCTCGCCGGCTTCCACTGCTCGGGCGAGCCGCTAGGATTGCTCTGCCCCACCGGTCCCGTTCCAAGCCAGCTACCTGCGTGAAACTGCACAATATGCTCACAAGCACCCTGTTCTTCACATGCAGAGGCAAGAAAGAGGCAGAATCGGTCTAATTCGGCCAGTCTGACAGTAAATGTGGTGGAGAGCAAAACAGCCGTTTCAGAGCGATAGGATGCTTTTTTGCACATTTCGACTTAAAAAGGCCCTGTCCTCACTGAATATTGAGCTGCAATGTGTGATTTGGATGAGGTTTTATCATTACAAGCTCGCATGGGATGTGTAATGAGGGAAAAAGCATGATTTTTATCCTCCACGAGAGGGGCCCTGACAGCGCCCCATTCATCCGGCTGAACGCGCACCCTCGCCGGCTTCCAATGCTCGGGCGAGCCGCTAGGATTGCTCTGCCCCACCGGTCCCGTTCCAAGCCAGCTACCTGCTTGAAACTGCACAATATGCTCACAAGCACCCTGTTCTTCACATGCAGAGGCAAGAAAGAGGCAGAATCGGTCTGATTCGGCCAGTCTGGCAGTAAATGTGGTGGAGAGCAAAACAGCCGTTTCAGAGCGATAGGACGCTTTTTTGCACATTTCGACTTAAAAAGGCCCTGTCCTCACTGAATATTGAGCTGCAATGTGTGATTTGGATGAGGTTTTATCATTACAAGCTCGCATGGGATGTGTAATGAGGGAAAAAGCATGATTTTTATCCTCCACGAGAGGGGCCCTGACAGCGCCCCATTCATCCGGCTGAACGCGCACCCTCGCCGGCTTCCACTGCTCGGGCGAGCCGCTAGGATTGCTCTGCCCCACCGGTCCCGTTCCAAGCCAGCTACCTGCGTGAAACTGCACAATATGCTCACAAGCACCCTGTTCTTCACATGCAGAGGCAAGAAAGAGGCAGAATCGGTCTAATTCGGCCAGTCTGACAGTAAATGTGGTGGAGAGCAAAACAGCCGTTTCAGAGCGATAGGATGCTTTTTTGCACATTTCGACTTAAAAAGGCCCTGTCCTCACTGAATATTGAGCTGCAATGTGTGATTTGGATGAGGTTTTATCATTACAAGCTCGCATGGGATGTGTAATGAGGGAAAAAGCATGATTTTTATCCTCCACGAGAGGGGCCCTGACAGCGCCCCATTCATCCGGCTGAACGCGCACCCTCGCCGGCTTCCACTGCTCGGGCGAGCCGCTAGGATTGCTCTGCCCCACCGGTCCCGTTCCAAGCCAGCTACCTGCTTGAAACTGCACAATATGCTCACAAGCACCCTGTTCTTCACATGCAGAGGCAAGAAAGAGGCAGAATCGGTCTAATTCGGCCAGTCTGACAGTAAATGTGGTGGAGAGCAAAACAGCCGTTTCAGAGCGATAGGACGCTTTTTTGCACATTTCGACTTAAAAAGGCCCTGTCCTCACTGAATATTGAGCTGCAATGTGTGATTTGGATGAGGTTTTATCATTACAAGCTCGCATGGGATGTGTAATGAGGGAAAAAGCATGATTTTTATCCTCCACGAGAGGGGCCCTGACAGCGCCCCATTCATCCGGCTGAACGCGCACCCTCGCCGGCTTCCACTGCTCGGGCGAGCCGCTAGGATTGCTCTGCCCCACCGGTCCCGTTCCAAGCCAGCTACCTGCGTGAAACTGCACAATATGCTCACAAGCACCCTGTTCTTCACATGCAGAGGCAAGAAAGAGGCAGAATCGGTCTAATTCGGCCAGTCTGACAGTAAATGTGGTGGAGAGCAAAACAGCCGTTTCAGAGCGATAGGACGCTTTTTTGCACATTTCGACTTAAAAAGGCCCTGTCCTCACTGAATATTGAGCTGCAATGTGTGATTTGGATGAGGTTTTATCATTACAAGCTCGCATGGGATGTGTAATGAGGGAAAAAGCATGATTTTTATCCTCCACGAGAGGGGCCCTGACAGCGCCCCATTCATCCGGCTGAACGCGCACCCTCGCCGGCTTCCACTGCTCGGGCGAGCCGCTAGGATTGCTCTGCCCCACCGGTCCCGTTCCAAGCCAGCTACCTGCGTGAAACTGCACAATATGCTCACAAGCACCCTGTTCTTCACATGCAGAGGCAAGAAAGAGGCAGAATCGGTCTAATTCGGCCAGTCTGACAGTAAATGTGGTGGAGAGCAAAACAGCCGTTTCAGAGCGATAGGATGCTTTTTTGCACATTTCGACTTAAAAAGGCCCTGTCCTCACTGAATATTGAGCTGCAATGTGTGATTTGGATGAGGTTTTATCATTACAAGCTCGCATGGGATGTGTAATGAGGGAAAAAGCATGATTTTTATCCTCCACGAGAGGGGCCCTGACAGCGCCCCATTCATCCGGCTGAACGCGCACCCTCGCCGGCTTCCACTGCTCGGGCGAGCCGCTAGGATTGCTCTGCCCCACCGGTCCCGTTCCAAGCCAGCTACCTGCGTGAAACTGCACAATATGCTCACAAGCACCCTGTTCTTCACATGCAGAGGCAAGAAAGAGGCAGAATCGGTCTAATTCGGCCAGTCTGACAGTAAATGTGGTGGAGAGCAAAACAGCCGTTTCAGAGCGATAGGATGCTTTTTTGCACATTTCGACTTAAAAAGGCCCTGTCCTCACTGAATATTGAGCTGCAATGTGTGATTTGGATGAGGTTTTATCATTACAAGCTCGCATGGGATGTGTAATGAGGGAAAAAGCATGATTTTTATCCTCCACGAGAGGGGCCCTGACAGCGCCCCATTCATCCGGCTGAACGCGCACCCTCGCCGGCTTCCACTGCTCGGGCGAGCCGCTAGGATTGCTCTGCCCCACCGGTCCCGTTCCAAGCCAGCTACCTGCTTGAAACTGCACAATATGCTCACAAGCACCCTGTTCTTCACATGCAGAGGCAAGAAAGAGGCAGAATCGGTCTGATTCGGCCAGTCTGGCAGTAAATGTGGTGGAGAGCAAAACAGCCGTTTCAGAGCGATAGGACGCTTTTTTGCACATTTCGACTTAAAAAGGCCCTGTCCTCACTGAATATTGAGCTGCAATGTGTGATTTGGATGAGGTTTTATCATTACAAGCTCGCATGGGATGTGTAATGAGGGAAAAAGCATGATTTTTATCCTCCACGAGAGGGGCCCTGACAGCGCCCCATTCATCCGGCTGAACGCGCACCCTCGCCGGCTTCCACTGCTCGGGCGAGCCGCTAGGATTGCTCTGCCCCACCGGTCCCGTTCCAAGCCAGCTACCTGCGTGAAACTGCACAATATGCTCACAAGCACCCTGTTCTTCACATGCAGAGGCAAGAAAGAGGCAGAATCGGTCTAATTCGGCCAGTCTGACAGTAAATGTGGTGGAGAGCAAAACAGCCGTTTCAGAGCGATAGGATGCTTTTTTGCACATTTCGACTTAAAAAGGCCCTGTCCTCACTGAATATTGAGCTGCAATGTGTGATTTGGATGAGGTTTTATCATTACAAGCTCGCATGGGATGTGTAATGAGGGAAAAAGCATGATTTTTATCCTCCACGAGAGGGGCCCTGACAGCGCCCCATTCATCCGGCTGAACGCGCACCCTCGCCGGCTTCCACTGCTCGGGCGAGCCGCTAGGATTGCTCTGCCCCACCGGTCCCGTTCCAAGCCAGCTACCTGCTTGAAACTGCACAATATGCTCACAAGCACCCTGTTCTTCACATGCAGAGGCAAGAAAGAGGCAGAATCGGTCTGATTCGGCCAGTCTGGCAGTAAATGTGGTGGAGAGCAAAACAGCCGTTTCAGAGCGATAGGACGCTTTTTTGCACATTTCGACTTAAAAAGGCCCTGTCCTCACTGAATATTGAGCTGCAATGTGTGATTTGGATGAGGTTTTATCATTACAAGCTCGCATGGGATGTGTAATGAGGGAAAAAGCATGATTTTTATCCTCCACGAGAGGGGCCCTGACAGCGCCCCATTCATCCGGCTGAACGCGCACCCTCGCCGGCTTCCACTGCTCGGGCGAGCCGCTAGGATTGCTCTGCCCCACCGGTCCCGTTCCAAGCCAGCTACCTGCTTGAAACTGCACAATATGCTCACAAGCACCCTGTTCTTCACATGTAGAGGCAAGAAAGAGGCAGAATCGGTCTAATTCGGCCAGTCTGACAGTAAATGTGGTGGAGAGCAAAACAGCCGTTTCAGAGCGATAGGATGCTTTTTTGCACATTTCGACTTAAAAAGGCCCTGTCCTCACTGAATATTGAGCTGCAATGTGTGATTTGGATGAGGTTTTATCATTACAAGCTCGCATGGGATGTGTAATGAGGGAAAAAGCATGATTTTTATCCTCCACGAGAGGGGCCCTGACAGCGCCCCATTCATCCGGCTGAACGCGCACCCTCGCCGGCTTCCACTGCTCGGGCGAGCCGCTAGGATTGCTCTGCCCCACCGGTCCCGTTCCAAGCCAGCTACCTGCTTGAAACTGCACAATATGCTCACAAGCACCCTGTTCTTCACATGCAGAGGCAAGAAAGAGGCAGAATCGGTCTAATTCGGCCAGTCTGACAGTAAATGTGGTGGAGAGCAAAACAGCCGTTTCAGAGCGATAGGATGCTTTTTTGCACATTTCGACTTAAAAAGGCCCTGTCCTCACTGAATATTGAGCTGCAATGTGTGATTTGGATGAGGTTTTATCATTACAAGCTCGCATGGGATGTGTAATGAGGGAAAAAGCATGATTTTTATCCTCCACGAGAGGGGCCCTGACAGCGCCCCATTCATCCGGCTGAACGCGCACCCTCGCCGGCTTCCACTGCTCGGGCGAGCCGCTAGGATTGCTCTGCCCCACCGGTCCCGTTCCAAGCCAGCTACCTGCGTGAAACTGCACAATATGCTCACAAGCACCCTGTTCTTCACATGCAGAGGCAAGAAAGAGGCAGAATCGGTCTAATTCGGCCAGTCTGACAGTAAATGTGGTGGAGAGCAAAACAGCCGTTTCAGAGCGATAGGATGCTTTTTTGCACATTTCGACTTAAAAAGGCCCTGTCCTCACTGAATATTGAGCTGCAATGTGTGATTTGGATGAGGTTTTATCATTACAAGCTCGCATGGGATGTGTAATGAGGGAAAAAGCATGATTTTTATCCTCCACGAGAGGGGCCCTGACAGCGCCCCATTCATCCGGCTGAACGCGCACCCTCGCCGGCTTCCACTGCTCGGGCGAGCCGCTAGGATTGCTCTGCCCCACCGGTCCCGTTCCAAGCCAGCTACCTGCGTGAAACTGCACAATATGCTCACAAGCACCCTGTTCTTCACATGCAGAGGCAAGAAAGAGGCAGAATCGGTCTAATTCGGCCAGTCTGACAGTAAATGTGGTGGAGAGCAAAACAGCCGTTTCAGAGCGATAGGATGCTTTTTTGCACATTTCGACTTAAAAAGGCCCTGTCCTCACTGAATATTGAGCTGCAATGTGTGATTTGGATGAGGTTTTATCATTACAAGCTCGCATGGGATGTGTAATGAGGGAAAAAGCATGATTTTTATCCTCCACGAGAGGGGCCCTGACAGCGCCCCATTCATCCGGCTGAACGCGCACCCTCGCCGGCTTCCACTGCTCGGGCGAGCCGCTAGGATTGCTCTGCCCCACCGGTCCCGTTCCAAGCCAGCTACCTGCTTGAAACTGCACAATATGCTCACAAGCACCCTGTTCTTCACATGTAGAGGCAAGAAAGAGGCAGAATCGGTCTAATTCGGCCAGTCTGACAGTAAATGTGGTGGAGAGCAAAACAGCCGTTTCAGAGCGATAGGATGCTTTTTTGCACATTTCGACTTAAAAAGGCCCTGTCCTCACTGAATATTGAGGTGCAATGTGTGATTTGGATGAGGTTTTATCATTACAAGCTCGCATGGGATGTGTAATGAGGGAAAAAGCATGATTTTTATCCTCCACGAGAGGGGCCCTGACAGCGCCCCATTCATCCGGCTGAACGCGCACCCTCGCCGGCTTCCACTGCTCGGGCGAGCCGCTAGGATTGCTCTGCCCCACCGGTCCCGTTCCAAGCCAGCTACCTGCGTGAAACTGCACAATATGCTCACAAGCACCCTGTTCTTCACATGCAGAGGCAAGAAAGAGGCAGAATCGGTCTAATTCGGCCAGTCTGACAGTAAATGTGGTGGAGAGCAAAACAGCCGTTTCAGAGCGATAGGATGCTTTTTTGCACATTTCGACTTAAAAAGGCCCTGTCCTCACTGAATATTGAGCTGCAATGTGTGATTTGGATGAGGTTTTATCATTACAAGCTCGCATGGGATGTGTAATGAGGGAAAAAGCATGATTTTTATCCTCCACGAGAGGGGCCCTGACAGCGCCCCATTCATCCGGCTGAACGCGCACCCTCGCCGGCTTCCACTGCTCGGGCGAGCCGCTAGGATTGCTCTGCCCCACCGGTCCCGTTCCAAGCCAGCTACCTGCGTGAAACTGCACAATATGCTCACAAGCACCCTGTTCTTCACATGCAGAGGCAAGAAAGAGGCAGAATCGGTCTAATTCGGCCAGTCTGACAGTAAATGTGGTGGAGAGCAAAACAGCCGTTTCAGAGCGATAGGATGCTTTTTTGCACATTTCGACTTAAAAAGGCCCTGTCCTCACTGAATATTGAGCTGCAATGTGTGATTTGGATGAGGTTTTATCATTACAAGCTCGCATGGGATGTGTAATGAGGGAAAAAGCATGATTTTTATCCTCCACGAGAGGGGCCCTGACAGCGCCCCATTCATCCGGCTGAACGCGCACCCTCGCCGGCTTCCACTGCTCGGGCGAGCCGCTAGGATTGCTCTGCCCCACCGGTCCCGTTCCAAGCCAGCTACCTGCGTGAAACTGCACAATATGCTCACAAGCACCCTGTTCTTCACATGCAGAGGCAAGAAAGAGGCAGAATCGGTCTAATTCGGCCAGTCTGACAGTAAATGTGGTGGAGAGCAAAACAGCCGTTTCAGAGCGATAGGATGCTTTTTTGCACATTTCGACTTAAAAAGGCCCTGTCCTCACTGAATATTGAGCTGCAATGTGTGATTTGGATGAGGTTTTATCATTACAAGCTCGCATGGGATGTGTAATGAGGGAAAAAGCATGATTTTTATCCTCCACGAGAGGGGCCCTGACAGCGCCCCATTCATCCGGCTGAACGCGCACCCTCGCCGGCTTCCACTGCTCGGGCGAGCCGCTAGGATTGCTCTGCCCCACCGGTCCCGTTCCAAGCCAGCTACCTGCTTGAAACTGCACAATATGCTCACAAGCACCCTGTTCTTCACATGTAGAGGCAAGAAAGAGGCAGAATCGGTCTAATTCGGCCAGTCTGACAGTAAATGTGGTGGAGAGCAAAACAGCCGTTTCAGAGCGATAGGATGCTTTTTTGCACATTTCGACTTAAAAAGGCCCTGTCCTCACTGAATATTGAGCTGCAATGTGTGATTTGGATGAGGTTTTATCATTACAAGCTCGCATGGGATGTGTAATGAGGGAAAAAGCATGATTTTTATCCTCCACGAGAGGGGCCCTGACAGCGCCCCATTCATCCGGCTGAACGCGCACCCTCGCCGGCTTCCACTGCTCGGGCGAGCCGCTAGGATTGCTCTGCCCCACCGGTCCCGTTCCAAGCCAGCTACCTGCTTGAAACTGCACAATATGCTCACAAGCACCCTGTTCTTCACATGCAGAGGCAAGAAAGAGGCAGAATCGGTCTAATTCGGCCAGTCTGACAGTAAATGTGGTGGAGAGCAAAACAGCCGTTTCAGAGCGATAGGATGCTTTTTTGCACATTTCGACTTAAAAAGGCCCTGTCCTCACTGAATATTGAGCTGCAATGTGTGATTTGGATGAGGTTTTATCATTACAAGCTCGCATGGGATGTGTAATGAGGGAAAAAGCATGATTTTTATCCTCCACGAGAGGGGCCCTGACAGCGCCCCATTCATCCGGCTGAACGCGCACCCTCGCCGGCTTCCACTGCTCGGGCGAGCCGCTAGGATTGCTCTGCCCCACCGGTCCCGTTCCAAGCCAGCTACCTGCTTGAAACTGCACAATATGCTCACAAGCACCCTGTTCTTCACATGCAGAGGCAAGAAAGAGGCAGAATCGGTCTAATTCGGCCAGTCTGACAGTAAATGTGGTGGAGAGCAAAACAGCCGTTTCAGAGCGATAGGATGCTTTTTTGCACATTTCGACTTAAAAAGGCCCTGTCCTCACTGAATATTGAGCTGCAATGTGTGATTTGGATGAGGTTTTATCATTACAAGCTCGCATGGGATGTGTAATGAGGGAAAAAGCATGATTTTTATCCTCCACGAGAGGGGCCCTGACAGCGCCCCATTCATCCGGCTGAACGCGCACCCTCGCCGGCTTCCACTGCTCGGGCGAGCCGCTAGGATTGCTCTGCCCCACCGGTCCCGTTCCAAGCCAGCTACCTGCGTGAAACTGCACAATATGCTCACAAGCACCCTGTTCTTCACATGCAGAGGCAAGAAAGAGGCAGAATCGGTCTAATTCGGCCAGTCTGACAGTAAATGTGGTGGAGAGCAAAACAGCCGTTTCAGAGCGATAGGATGCTTTTTTGCACATTTCGACTTAAAAAGGCCCTGTCCTCACTGAATATTGAGCTGCAATGTGTGATTTGGATGAGGTTTTATCATTACAAGCTCGCATGGGATGTGTAATGAGGGAAAAAGCATGATTTTTATCCTCCACGAGAGGGGCCCTGACAGCGCCCCATTCATCCGGCTGAACGCGCACCCTCGCCGGCTTCCACTGCTCGGGCGAGCCGCTAGGATTGCTCTGCCCCACCGGTCCCGTTCCAAGCCAGCTACCTGCGTGAAACTGCACAATATGCTCACAAGCACCCTGTTCTTCACATGCAGAGGCAAGAAAGAGGCAGAATCGGTCTAATTCGGCCAGTCTGACAGTAAATGTGGTGGAGAGCAAAACAGCCGTTTCAGAGCGATAGGATGCTTTTTTGCACATTTCGACTTAAAAAGGCCCTGTCCTCACTGAATATTGAGCTGCAATGTGTGATTTGGATGAGGTTTTATCATTACAAGCTCGCATGGGATGTGTAATGAGGGAAAAAGCATGATTTTTATCCTCCACGAGAGGGGCCCTGACAGCGCCCCATTCATCCGGCTGAACGCGCACCCTCGCCGGCTTCCACTGCTCGGGCGAGCCGCTAGGATTGCTCTGCCCCACCGGTCCCGTTCCAAGCCAGCTACCTGCGTGAAACTGCACAATATGCTCACAAGCACCCTGTTCTTCACATGCAGAGGCAAGAAAGAGGCAGAATCGGTCTAATTCGGCCAGTCTGACAGTAAATGTGGTGGAGAGCAAAACAGCCGTTTCAGAGCGATAGGATGCTTTTTTGCACATTTCGACTTAAAAAGGCCCTGTCCTCACTGAATATTGAGCTGCAATGTGTGATTTGGATGAGGTTTTATCATTACAAGCTCGCATGGGATGTGTAATGAGGGAAAAAGCATGATTTTTATCCTCCACGAGAGGGGCCCTGACAGCGCCCCATTCATCCGGCTGAACGCGCACCCTCGCCGGCTTCCACTGCTCGGGCGAGCCGCTAGGATTGCTCTGCCCCACCGGTCCCGTTCCAAGCCAGCTACCTGCTTGAAACTGCACAATATGCTCACAAGCACCCTGTTCTTCACATGTAGAGGCAAGAAAGAGGCAGAATCGGTCTAATTCGGCCAGTCTGACAGTAAATGTGGTGGAGAGCAAAACAGCCGTTTCAGAGCGATAGGATGCTTTTTTGCACATTTCGACTTAAAAAGGCCCTGTCCTCACTGAATATTGAGCTGCAATGTGTGATTTGGATGAGGTTTTATCATTACAAGCTCGCATGGGATGTGTAATGAGGGAAAAAGCATGATTTTTATCCTCCACGAGAGGGGCCCTGACAGCGCCCCATTCATCCGGCTGAACGCGCACCCTCGCCGGCTTCCACTGCTCGGGCGAGCCGCTAGGATTGCTCTGCCCCACCGGTCCCGTTCCAAGCCAGCTACCTGCTTGAAACTGCACAATATGCTCACAAGCACCCTGTTCTTCACATGCAGAGGCAAGAAAGAGGCAGAATCGGTCTAATTCGGCCAGTCTGACAGTAAATGTGGTGGAGAGCAAAACAGCCGTTTCAGAGCGATAGGATGCTTTTTTGCACATTTCGACTTAAAAAGGCCCTGTCCTCACTGAATATTGAGCTGCAATGTGTGATTTGGATGAGGTTTTATCATTACAAGCTCGCATGGGATGTGTAATGAGGGAAAAAGCATGATTTTTATCCTCCACGAGAGGGGCCCTGACAGCGCCCCATTCATCCGGCTGAACGCGCACCCTCGCCGGCTTCCACTGCTCGGGCGAGCCGCTAGGATTGCTCTGCCCCACCGGTCCCGTTCCAAGCCAGCTACCTGCGTGAAACTGCACAATATGCTCACAAGCACCCTGTTCTTCACATGCAGAGGCAAGAAAGAGGCAGAATCGGTCTAATTCGGCCAGTCTGACAGTAAATGTGGTGGAGAGCAAAACAGCCGTTTCAGAGCGATAGGATGCTTTTTTGCACATTTCGACTTAAAAAGGCCCTGTCCTCACTGAATATTGAGCTGCAATGTGTGATTTGGATGAGGTTTTATCATTACAAGCTCGCATGGGATGTGTAATGAGGGAAAAAGCATGATTTTTATCCTCCACGAGAGGGGCCCTGACAGCGCCCCATTCATCCGGCTGAACGCGCACCCTCGCCGGCTTCCACTGCTCGGGCGAGCCGCTAGGATTGCTCTGCCCCACCGGTCCCGTTCCAAGCCAGCTACCTGCGTGAAACTGCACAATATGCTCACAAGCACCCTGTTCTTCACATGCAGAGGCAAGAAAGAGGCAGAATCGGTCTAATTCGGCCAGTCTGACAGTAAATGTGGTGGAGAGCAAAACAGCCGTTTCAGAGCGATAGGATGCTTTTTTGCACATTTCGACTTAAAAAGGCCCTGTCCTCACTGAATATTGAGCTGCAATGTGTGATTTGGATGAGGTTTTATCATTACAAGCTCGCATGGGATGTGTAATGAGGGAAAAAGCATGATTTTTATCCTCCACGAGAGGGGCCCTGACAGCGCCCCATTCATCCGGCTGAACGCGCACCCTCGCCGGCTTCCACTGCTCGGGCGAGCCGCTAGGATTGCTCTGCCCCACCGGTCCCGTTCCAAGCCAGCTACCTGCGTGAAACTGCACAATATGCTCACAAGCACCCTGTTCTTCACATGCAGAGGCAAGAAATAGGCAGAATCGGTCTAATTCGGCCAGTCTGACAGTAAATGTGGTGGAGAGCAAAACAGCCGTTTCAGAGCGATAGGATGCTTTTTTGCACATTTCGACTTAAAAAGGCCCTGTCCTCACTGAATATTGAGCTGCAATGTGTGATTTGGATGAGGTTTTATCATTACAAGCTCGCATGGGATGTGTAATGAGGGAAAAAGCATGATTTTTATCCTCCACGAGAGGGGCCCTGACAGCGCCCCATTCATCCGGCTGAACGCGCACCCTCGCCGGCTTCCACTGCTCGGGCGAGCCGCTAGGATTGCTCTGCCCCACCGGTCCCGTTCCAAGCCAGCTACCTGCGTGAAACTGCACAATATGCTCACAAGCACCCTGTTCTTCACATGCAGAGGCAAGAAAGAGGCAGAATCGGTCTAATTCGGCCAGTCTGACAGTAAATGTGGTGGAGAGCAAAACAGCCGTTTCAGAGCGATAGGATGCTTTTTTGCACATTTCGACTTAAAAAGGCCCTGTCCTCACTGAATATTGAGCTGCAATGTGTGATTTGGATGAGGTTTTATCATTACAAGCTCGCATGGGATGTGTAATGAGGGAAAAAGCATGATTTTTATCCTCCACGAGAGGGGCCCTGACAGCGCCCCATTCATCCGGCTGAACGCGCACCCTCGCCGGCTTCCACTGCTCGGGCGAGCCGCTAGGATTGCTCTGCCCCACCGGTCCCGTTCCAAGCCAGCTACCTGCTTGAAACTGCACAATATGCTCACAAGCACCCTGTTCTTCACATGCAGAGGCAAGAAAGAGGCAGAATCGGTCTAATTCGGCCAGTCTGACAGTAAATGTGGTGGAGAGCAAAACAGCCGTTTCAGAGCGATAGGACGCTTTTTTGCACATTTCGACTTAAAAAGGCCCTGTCCTCACTGAATATTGAGCTGCAATGTGTGATTTGGATGAGGTTTTATCATTACAAGCTCGCATGGGATGTGTAATGAGGGAAAAAGCATGATTTTTATCCTCCACGAGAGGGGCCCTGACAGCGCCCCATTCATCCGGCTGAACGCGCACCCTCGCCGGCTTCCACTGCTCGGGCGAGCCGCTAGGATTGCTCTGCCCCACCGGTCCCGTTCCAAGCCAGCTACCTGCGTGAAACTGCACAATATGCTCACAAGCACCCTGTTCTTCACATGCAGAGGCAAGAAATAGGCAGAATCGGTCTAATTCGGCCAGTCTGACAGTAAATGTGGTGGAGAGCAAAACAGCCGTTTCAGAGCGATAGGATGCTTTTTTGCACATTTCGACTTAAAAAGGCCCTGTCCTCACTGAATATTGAGCTGCAATGTGTGATTTGGATGAGGTTTTATCATTACAAGCTCGCATGGGATGTGTAATGAGGGAAAAAGCATGATTTTTATCCTCCACGAGAGGGGCCCTGACAGCGCCCCATTCATCCGGCTGAACGCGCACCCTCGCCGGCTTCCACTGCTCGGGCGAGCCGCTAGGATTGCTCTGCCCCACCGGTCCCGTTCCAAGCCAGCTACCTGCTTGAAACTGCACAATATGCTCACAAGCACCCTGTTCTTCACATGCAGAGGCAAGAAAGAGGCAGAATCGGTCTAATTCGGCCAGTCTGACAGTAAATGTGGTGGAGAGCAAAACAGCCGTTTCAGAGCGATAGGATGCTTTTTTGCACATTTCGACTTAAAAAGGCCCTGTCCTCACTGAATATTGAGCTGCAATGTGTGATTTGGATGAGGTTTTATCATTACAAGCTCGCATGGGATGTGTAATGAGGGAAAAAGCATGATTTTTATCCTCCACGAGAGGGGCCCTGACAGCGCCCCATTCATCCGGCTGAACGCGCACCCTCGCCGGCTTCCACTGCTCGGGCGAGCCGCTAGGATTGCTCTGCCCCACCGGTCCCGTTCCAAGCCAGCTACCTGCTTGAAACTGCACAATATGCTCACAA
>NW_028181711.1:0-93387 GCF_963514085.1 Chelon labrosus | reverse complement strand
GTCCTCACTGAATATTGAGCTGCAATGTGTGATTTGGATGAGGTTTTATCATTACAAGCTCGCATGGGATGTGTAATGAGGGAAAAAGCATGATTTTTATCCTCCACGAGAGGGGCCCTGACAGCGCCCCATTCATCCGGCTGAACGCGCACCCTCGCCGGCTTCCACTGCTCGGGCGAGCCGCTAGGATTGCTCTGCCCCACCGGTCCCGTTCCAAGGCAGCTACCTGCTGGAAACTGCACAATATGCTCACAAGCACCCTGTTCTTCACATGTAGAGGCAAGAAAGAGGCAGAATCGGTCTAATTCGGCCAGTCTGACAGTAAATGTGGTGGAGAGCAAAACAGCCGTTTCAGAGCGATAGGATGCTGTTTTGCACATTTCGACTTAAAAAGGCCCTGTCCTCACTGAATATTGAGCTGCAATGTGTGATTTGGATGAGGTTTTATCATTACAAGCTCGCATGGGATGTGTAATGAGGGAAAAAGCATGATTTTTATCCTCCACGAGAGGGGCCCTGACAGCGCCCCATTCATCCGGCTGAACGCGCACCCTCGCCGGCTTCCACTGCTCGGGCGAGCCGCTAGGATTGCTCTGCCCCACCGGTCCCGTTCCAAGGCAGCTACCTGCTGGAAACTGCACAATATGCTCACAAGCACCCTGTTCTTCACATGTAGAGGCAAGAAAGAGGCAGAATCGGTCTAATTCGGCCAGTCTGACAGTAAATGTGGTGGAGAGCAAAACAGCCGTTTCAGAGCGATAGGATGCTGTTTTGCACATTTCGACTTAAAAAGGCCCTGTCCTCACTGAATATTGAGCTGCAATGTGTGATTTGGATGAGGTTTTATCATTACAAGCTCGCATGGGATGTGTAATGAGGGAAAAAGCATGATTTTTATCCTCCACGAGAGGGGCCCTGACAGCGCCCCATTCATCCGGCTGAACGCGCACCCTCGCCGGCTTCCACTGCTCGGGCGAGCCGCTAGGATTGCTCTGCCCCACCGGTCCCGTTCCAAGCCAGCTACCTGCTTGAAACTGCACAATATGCTCACAAGCACCCTGTTCTTCACATGCAGAGGCAAGAAAGAGGCAGAATCGGTCTAATTCGGCCAGTCTGACAGTAAATGTGGTGGAGAGCAAAACAGCCGTTTCAGAGCGATAGGATGCTTTTTTGCACATTTCGACTTAAAAAGGCCCTGTCCTCACTGAATATTGAGCTGCAATGTGTGATTTGGATGAGGTTTTATCATTACAAGCTCGCATGGGATGTGTAATGAGGGAAAAAGCATGATTTTTATCCTCCACGAGAGGGGCCCTGACAGCGCCCCATTCATCCGGCTGAACGCGCACCCTCGCCGGCTTCCACTGCTCGGGCGAGCCGCTAGGATTGCTCTGCCCCACCGGTCCCGTTCCAAGCCAGCTACCTGCTTGAAACTGCACAATATGCTCACAAGCACCCTGTTCTTCACATGCAGAGGCAAGAAAGAGGCAGAATCGGTCTAATTCGGCCAGTCTGACAGTAAATGTGGTGGAGAGCAAAACAGCCGTTTCAGAGCGATAGGATGCTTTTTTGCACATTTCGACTTAAAAAGGCCCTGTCCTCACTGAATATTGAGCTGCAATGTGTGATTTGGATGAGGTTTTATCATTACAAGCTCGCATGGGATGTGTAATGAGGGAAAAAGCATGATTTTTATCCTCCACGAGAGGGGCCCTGACAGCGCCCCATTCATCCGGCTGAACGCGCACCCTCGCCGGCTTCCACTGCTCGGGCGAGCCGCTAGGATTGCTCTGCCCCACCGGTCCCGTTCCAAGGCAGCTACCTGCGTGAAACTGCACAATATGCTCACAAGCACCCTGTTCTTCACATGTAGAGGCAAGAAAGAGGCAGAATCGGTCTAATTCGGCCAGTCTGACAGTAAATGTGGTGGAGAGCAAAACAGCCGTTTCAGAGCGATAGGATGCTTTTTTGCACATTTCGACTTAAAAAGGCCCTGTCCTCACTGAATATTGAGCTGCAATGTGTGATTTGGATGAGGTTTTATCATTACAAGCTCGCATGGGATGTGTAATGAGGGAAAAAGCATGATTTTTATCCTCCACGAGAGGGGCCCTGACAGCGCCCCATTCATCCGGCTGAACGCGCACCCTCGCCGGCTTCCACTGCTCGGGCGAGCCGCTAGGATTGCTCTGCCCCACCGGTCCCGTTCCAAGGCAGCTACCTGCTGGAAACTGCACAATATGCTCACAAGCACCCTGTTCTTCACATGTAGAGGCAAGAAAGAGGCAGAATCGGTCTAATTCGGCCAGTCTGACAGTAAATGTGGTGGAGAGCAAAACAGCCGTTTCAGAGCGATAGGATGCTGTTTTGCACATTTCGACTTAAAAAGGCCCTGTCCTCACTGAATATTGAGCTGCAATGTGTGATTTGGATGAGGTTTTATCATTACAAGCTCGCATGGGATGTGTAATGAGGGAAAAAGCATGATTTTTATCCTCCACGAGAGGGGCCCTGACAGCGCCCCATTCATCCGGCTGAACGCGCACCCTCGCCGGCTTCCACTGCTCGGGCGAGCCGCTAGGATTGCTCTGCCCCACCGGTCCCGTTCCAAGCCAGCTACCTGCTGGAAACTGCACAATATGCTCACAAGCACCCTGTTCTTCACATGCAGAGGCAAGAAAGAGGCAGAATCGGTCTAATTCGGCCAGTCTGACAGTAAATGTGGTGGAGAGCAAAACAGCCGTTTCAGAGCGATAGGATGCTGTTTTGCACATTTCGACTTAAAAAGGCCCTGTCCTCACTGAATATTGAGCTGCAATGTGTGATTTGGATGAGGTTTTATCATTACAAGCTCGCATGGGATGTGTAATGAGGGAAAAAGCATGATTTTTATCCTCCACGAGAGGGGCCCTGACAGCGCCCCATTCATCCGGCTGAACGCGCACCCTCGCCGGCTTCCACTGCTCGGGCGAGCCGCTAGGATTGCTCTGCCCCACCGGTCCCGTTCCAAGGCAGCTACCTGCTGGAAACTGCACAATATGCTCACAAGCACCCTGTTCTTCACATGTAGAGGCAAGAAAGAGGCAGAATCGGTCTAATTCGGCCAGTCTGACAGTAAATGTGGTGGAGAGCAAAACAGCCGTTTCAGAGCGATAGGATGCTGTTTTGCACATTTCGACTTAAAAAGGCCCTGTCCTCACTGAATATTGAGCTGCAATGTGTGATTTGGATGAGGTTTTATCATTACAAGCTCGCATGGGATGTGTAATGAGGGAAAAAGCATGATTTTATCCTCCACGAGAGGGGCCCTGACAGCGCCCCATTCATCCGGCTGAACGCGCACCCTCGCCGGCTTCCACTGCTCGGGCGAGCCGCTAGGATTGCTCTGCCCCACCGGTCCCGTTCCAAGCCAGCTACCTGCTTGAAACTGCACAATATGCTCACAAGCACCCTGTTCTTCACATGCAGAGGCAAGAAAGAGGCAGAATCGGTCTAATTCGGCCAGTCTGACAGTAAATGTGGTGGAGAGCAAAACAGCCGTTTCAGAGCGATAGGATGCTGTTTTGCACATTTCGACTTAAAAAGGCCCTGTCCTCACTGAATATTGAGCTGCAATGTGTGATTTGGATGAGGTTTTATCATTACAAGCTCGCATGGGATGTGTAATGAGGGAAAAAGCATGATTTTTATCCTCCACGAGAGGGGCCCTGACAGCGCCCCATTCATCCGGCTGAACGCGCACCCTCGCCGGCTTCCACTGCTCGGGCGAGCCGCTAGGATTGCTCTGCCCCACCGGTCCCGTTCCAAGGCAGCTACCTGCTGGAAACTGCACAATATGCTCACAAGCACCCTGTTCTTCACATGTAGAGGCAAGAAAGAGGCAGAATCGGTCTAATTCGGCCAGTCTGACAGTAAATGTGGTGGAGAGCAAACAGCCGTTTCAGAGCGATAGGATGCTGTTTTGCACATTTCGACTTAAAAAGGCCCTGTCCTCACTGAATATTGAGCTGCAATGTGTGATTTGGATGAGGTTTTATCATTACAAGCTCGCATGGGATGTGTAATGAGGGAAAAAGCATGATTTTTATCCTCCACGAGAGGGGCCCTGACAGCGCCCCATTCATCCGGCTGAACGCGCACCCTCGCCGGCTTCCACTGCTCGGGCGAGCCGCTAGGATTGCTCTGCCCCACCGGTCCCGTTCCAAGGCAGCTACCTGCTGGAAACTGCACAATATGCTCACAAGCACCCTGTTCTTCACATGTAGAGGCAAGAAAGAGGCAGAATCGGTCTAATTCGGCCAGTCTGACAGTAAATGTGGTGGAGAGCAAAACAGCCGTTTCAGAGCGATAGGATGCTGTTTTGCACATTTCGACTTAAAAAGGCCCTGTCCTCACTGAATATTGAGCTGCAATGTGTGATTTGGATGAGGTTTTATCATTACAAGCTCGCATGGGATGTGTAATGAGGGAAAAAGCATGATTTTTATCCTCCACGAGAGGGGCCCTGACAGCGCCCCATTCATCCGGCTGAACGCGCACCCTCGCCGGCTTCCACTGCTCGGGCGAGCCGCTAGGATTGCTCTGCCCCACCGGTCCCGTTCCAAGGCAGCTACCTGCTGGAAACTGCACAATATGCTCACAAGCACCCTGTTCTTCACATGTAGAGGCAAGAAAGAGGCAGAATCGGTCTAATTCGGCCAGTCTGACAGTAAATGTGGTGGAGAGCAAAACAGCCGTTTCAGAGCGATAGGATGCTGTTTTGCACATTTCGACTTAAAAAGGCCCTGTCCTCACTGAATATTGAGCTGCAATGTGTGATTTGGATGAGGTTTTATCATTACAAGCTCGCATGGGATGTGTAATGAGGGAAAAAGCATGATTTTTATCCTCCACGAGAGGGGCCCTGACAGCGCCCCATTCATCCGGCTGAACGCGCACCCTCGCCGGCTTCCACTGCTCGGGCGAGCCGCTAGGATTGCTCTGCCCCACCGGTCCCGTTCCAAGCCAGCTACCTGCTTGAAACTGCACAATATGCTCACAAGCACCCTGTTCTTCACATGCAGAGGCAAGAAAGAGGCAGAATCGGTCTAATTCGGCCAGTCTGACAGTAAATGTGGTGGAGAGCAAAACAGCCGTTTCAGAGCGATAGGATGCTGTTTTGCACATTTCGACTTAAAAAGGCCCTGTCCTCACTGAATATTGAGCTGCAATGTGTGATTTGGATGAGGTTTTATCATTACAAGCTCGCATGGGATGTGTAATGAGGGAAAAAGCATGATTTTTATCCTCCACGAGAGGGGCCCTGACAGCGCCCCATTCATCCGGCTGAACGCGCACCCTCGCCGGCTTCCACTGCTCGGGCGAGCCGCTAGGATTGCTCTGCCCCACCGGTCCCGTTCCAAGGCAGCTACCTGCTGGAAACTGCACAATATGCTCACAAGCACCCTGTTCTTCACATGTAGAGGCAAGAAAGAGGCAGAATCGGTCTAATTCGGCCAGTCTGACAGTAAATGTGGTGGAGAGCAAAACAGCCGTTTCAGAGCGATAGGATGCTGTTTTGCACATTTCGACTTAAAAAGGCCCTGTCCTCACTGAATATTGAGCTGCAATGTGTGATTTGGATGAGGTTTTATCATTACAAGCTCGCATGGGATGTGTAATGAGGGAAAAAGCATGATTTTTATCCTCCACGAGAGGGGCCCTGACAGCGCCCCATTCATCCGGCTGAACGCGCACCCTCGCCGGCTTCCACTGCTCGGGCGAGCCGCTAGGATTGCTCTGCCCCACCGGTCCCGTTCCAAGCCAGCTACCTGCTTGAAACTGCACAATATGCTCACAAGCACCCTGTTCTTCACATGCAGAGGCAAGAAAGAGGCAGAATCGGTCTAATTCGGCCAGTCTGACAGTAAATGTGGTGGAGAGCAAAACAGCCGTTTCAGAGCGATAGGATGCTTTTTTGCACATTTCGACTTAAAAAGGCCCTGTCCTCACTGAATATTGAGCTGCAATGTGTGATTTGGATGAGGTTTTATCATTACAAGCTCGCATGGGATGTGTAATGAGGGAAAAAGCATGATTTTTATCCTCCACGAGAGGGGCCCTGACAGCGCCCCATTCATCCGGCTGAACGCGCACCCTCGCCGGCTTCCACTGCTCGGGCGAGCCGCTAGGATTGCTCTGCCCCACCGGTCCCGTTCCAAGGCAGCTACCTGCGTGAAACTGCACAATATGCTCACAAGCACCCTGTTCTTCACATGTAGAGGCAAGAAAGAGGCAGAATCGGTCTAATTCGGCCAGTCTGACAGTAAATGTGGTGGAGAGCAAAACAGCCGTTTCAGAGCGATAGGATGCTTTTTTGCACATTTCGACTTAAAAAGGCCCTGTCCTCACTGAATATTGAGCTGCAATGTGTGATTTGGATGAGGTTTTATCATTACAAGCTCGCATGGGATGTGTAATGAGGGAAAAAGCATGATTTTTATCCTCCACGAGAGGGGCCCTGACAGCGCCCCATTCATCCGGCTGAACGCGCACCCTCGCCGGCTTCCACTGCTCGGGCGAGCCGCTAGGATTGCTCTGCCCCACCGGTCCCGTTCCAAGCCAGCTACCTGCTTGAAACTGCACAATATGCTCACAAGCACCCTGTTCTTCACATGCAGAGGCAAGAAAGAGGCAGAATCGGTCTAATTCGGCCAGTCTGACAGTAAATGTGGTGGAGAGCAAAACAGCCGTTTCAGAGCGATAGGATGCTTTTTTGCACATTTCGACTTAAAAAGGCCCTGTCCTCACTGAATATTGAGCTGCAATGTGTGATTTGGATGAGGTTTTATCATTACAAGCTCGCATGGGATGTGTAATGAGGGAAAAAGCATGATTTTTATCCTCCACGAGAGGGGCCCTGACAGCGCCCCATTCATCCGGCTGAACGCGCACCCTCGCCGGCTTCCACTGCTCGGGCGAGCCGCTAGGATTGCTCTGCCCCACCGGTCCCGTTCCAAGGCAGCTACCTGCTGGAAACTGCACAATATGCTCACAAGCACCCTGTTCTTCACATGTAGAGGCAAGAAAGAGGCAGAATCGGTCTAATTCGGCCAGTCTGACAGTAAATGTGGTGGAGAGCAAAACAGCCGTTTCAGAGCGATAGGATGCTTTTTTGCACATTTCGACTTAAAAAGGCCCTGTCCTCACTGAATATTGAGCTGCAATGTGTGATTTGGATGAGGTTTTATCATTACAAGCTCGCATGGGATGTGTAATGAGGGAAAAAGCATGATTTTTATCCTCCACGAGAGGGGCCCTGACAGCGCCCCATTCATCCGGCTGAACGCGCACCCTCGCCGGCTTCCACTGCTCGGGCGAGCCGCTAGGATTGCTCTGCCCCACCGGTCCCGTTCCAAGCCAGCTACCTGCTTGAAACTGCACAATATGCTCACAAGCACCCTGTTCTTCACATGCAGAGGCAAGAAAGAGGCAGAATCGGTCTAATTCGGCCAGTCTGACAGTAAATGTGGTGGAGAGCAAAACAGCCGTTTCAGAGCGATAGGATGCTTTTTTGCACATTTCGACTTAAAAAGGCCCTGTCCTCACTGAATATTGAGCTGCAATGTGTGATTTGGATGAGGTTTTATCATTACAAGCTCGCATGGGATGTGTAATGAGGGAAAAAGCATGATTTTTATCCTCCACGAGAGGGGCCCTGACAGCGCCCCATTCATCCGGCTGAACGCGCACCCTCGCCGGCTTCCACTGCTCGGGCGAGCCGCTAGGATTGCTCTGCCCCACCGGTCCCGTTCCAAGGCAGCTACCTGCTGGAAACTGCACAATATGCTCACAAGCACCCTGTTCTTCACATGTAGAGGCAAGAAAGAGGCAGAATCGGTCTAATTCGGCCAGTCTGACAGTAAATGTGGTGGAGAGCAAAACAGCCGTTTCAGAGCGATAGGATGCTTTTTTGCACATTTCGACTTAAAAAGGCCCTGTCCTCACTGAATATTGAGCTGCAATGTGTGATTTGGATGAGGTTTTATCATTACAAGCTCGCATGGGATGTGTAATGAGGGAAAAAGCATGATTTTTATCCTCCACGAGAGGGGCCCTGACAGCGCCCCATTCATCCGGCTGAACGCGCACCCTCGCCGGCTTCCACTGCTCGGGCGAGCCGCTAGGATTGCTCTGCCCCACCGGTCCCGTTCCAAGCCAGCTACCTGCTTGAAACTGCACAATATGCTCACAAGCACCCTGTTCTTCACATGCAGAGGCAAGAAAGAGGCAGAATCGGTCTAATTCGGCCAGTCTGACAGTAAATGTGGTGGAGAGCAAAACAGCCGTTTCAGAGCGATAGGATGCTTTTTTGCACATTTCGACTTAAAAAGGCCCTGTCCTCACTGAATATTGAGCTGCAATGTGTGATTTGGATGAGGTTTTATCATTACAAGCTCGCATGGGATGTGTAATGAGGGAAAAAGCATGATTTTTATCCTCCACGAGAGGGGCCCTTACAGCGCCCCATTCATCCGGCTGAACGCGCACCCTCGCCGGCTTCCACTGCTCGGGCGAGCCGCTAGGATTGCTCTGCCCCACCGGTCCCGTTCCAAGGCAGCTACCTGCTGGAAACTGCACAATATGCTCACAAGCACCCTGTTCTTCACATGTAGAGGCAAGAAAGAGGCAGAATCGGTCTAATTCGGCCAGTCTGACAGTAAATGTGGTGGAGAGCAAAACAGCCGTTTCAGAGCGATAGGATGCTGTTTTGCACATTTCGACTTAAAAAGGCCCTGTCCTCACTGAATATTGAGCTGCAATGTGTGATTTGGATGAGGTTTTATCATTACAAGCTCGCATGGGATGTGTAATGAGGGAAAAAGCATGATTTTTATCCTCCACGAGAGGGGCCCTGACAGCGCCCCATTCATCCGGCTGAACGCGCACCCTCGCCGGCTTCCACTGCTCGGGCGAGCCGCTAGGATTGCTCTGCCCCACCGGTCCCGTTCCAAGGCAGCTACCTGCTGGAAACTGCACAATATGCTCACAAGCACCCTGTTCTTCACATGTAGAGGCAAGAAAGAGGCAGAATCGGTCTAATTCGGCCAGTCTGACAGTAAATGTGGTGGAGAGCAAAACAGCCGTTTCAGAGCGATAGGATGCTGTTTTGCACATTTCGACTTAAAAAGGCCCTGTCCTCACTGAATATTGAGCTGCAATGTGTGATTTGGATGAGGTTTTATCATTACAAGCTCGCATGGGATGTGTAATGAGGGAAAAAGCATGATTTTTATCCTCCACGAGAGGGGCCCTGACAGCGCCCCATTCATCCGGCTGAACGCGCACCCTCGCCGGCTTCCACTGCTCGGGCGAGCCGCTAGGATTGCTCTGCCCCACCGGTCCCGTTCCAAGGCAGCTACCTGCTTGAAACTGCACAATATGCTCACAAGCACCCTGTTCTTCACATGCAGAGGCAAGAAAGAGGCAGAATCGGTCTAATTCGGCCAGTCTGACAGTAAATGTGGTGGAGAGCAAAACAGCCGTTTCAGAGCGATAGGATGCTTTTTTGCACATTTCGACTTAAAAAGGCCCTGTCCTCACTGAATATTGAGCTGCAATGTGTGATTTGGATGAGGTTTTATCATTACAAGCTCGCATGGGATGTGTAATGAGGGAAAAAGCATGATTTTTATCCTCCACGAGAGGGGCCCTGACAGCGCCCCATTCATCCGGCTGAACGCGCACCCTCGCCGGCTTCCACTGCTCGGGCGAGCCGCTAGGATTGCTCTGCCCCACCGGTCCCGTTCCAAGGCAGCTACCTGCTGGAAACTGCACAATATGCTCACAAGCACCCTGTTCTTCACATGTAGAGGCAAGAAAGAGGCAGAATCGGTCTAATTCGGCCAGTCTGACAGTAAATGTGGTGGAGAGCAAAACAGCCGTTTCAGAGCGATAGGATGCTGTTTTGCACATTTCGACTTAAAAAGGCCCTGTCCTCACTGAATATTGAGCTGCAATGTGTGATTTGGATGAGGTTTTATCATTACAAGCTCGCATGGGATGTGTAATGAGGGAAAAAGCATGATTTTTATCCTCCACGAGAGGGGCCCTGACAGCGCCCCATTCATCCGGCTGAACGCGCACCCTCGCCGGCTTCCACTGCTCGGGCGAGCCGCTAGGATTGCTCTGCCCCACCGGTCCCGTTCCAAGGCAGCTACCTGCTGGAAACTGCACAATATGCTCACAAGCACCCTGTTCTTCACATGTAGAGGCAAGAAAGAGGCAGAATCGGTCTAATTCGGCCAGTCTGACAGTAAATGTGGTGGAGAGCAAAACAGCCGTTTCAGAGCGATAGGATGCTGTTTTGCACATTTCGACTTAAAAAGGCCCTGTCCTCACTGAATATTGAGCTGCAATGTGTGATTTGGATGAGGTTTTATCATTACAAGCTCGCATGGGATGTGTAATGAGGGAAAAAGCATGATTTTTATCCTCCACGAGAGGGGCCCTGACAGCGCCCCATTCATCCGGCTGAACGCGCACCCTCGCCGGCTTCCACTGCTCGGGCGAGCCGCTAGGATTGCTCTGCCCCACCGGTCCCGTTCCAAGCCAGCTACCTGCTTGAAACTGCACAATATGCTCACAAGCACCCTGTTCTTCACATGCAGAGGCAAGAAAGAGGCAGAATCGGTCTAATTCGGCCAGTCTGACAGTAAATGTGGTGGAGAGCAAAACAGCCGTTTCAGAGCGATAGGATGCTTTTTTGCACATTTCGACTTAAAAAGGCCCTGTCCTCACTGAATATTGAGCTGCAATGTGTGATTTGGATGAGGTTTTATCATTACAAGCTCGCATGGGATGTGTAATGAGGGAAAAAGCATGATTTTTATCCTCCACGAGAGGGGCCCTGACAGCGCCCCATTCATCCGGCTGAACGCGCACCCTCGCCGGCTTCCACTGCTCGGGCGAGCCGCTAGGATTGCTCTGCCCCACCGGTCCCGTTCCAAGGCAGCTACCTGCTGGAAACTGCACAATATGCTCACAAGCACCCTGTTCTTCACATGTAGAGGCAAGAAAGAGGCAGAATCGGTCTAATTCGGCCAGTCTGACAGTAAATGTGGTGGAGAGCAAAACAGCCGTTTCAGAGCGATAGGATGCTGTTTTGCACATTTCGACTTAAAAAGGCCCTGTCCTCACTGAATATTGAGCTGCAATGTGTGATTTGGATGAGGTTTTATCATTACAAGCTCGCATGGGATGTGTAATGAGGGAAAAAGCATGATTTTTATCCTCCACGAGAGGGGCCCTGACAGCGCCCCATTCATCCGGCTGAACGCGCACCCTCGCCGGCTTCCACTGCTCGGGCGAGCCGCTAGGATTGCTCTGCCCCACCGGTCCCGTTCCAAGCCAGCTACCTGCTTGAAACTGCACAATATGCTCACAAGCACCCTGTTCTTCACATGCAGAGGCAAGAAAGAGGCAGAATCGGTCTAATTCGGCCAGTCTGACAGTAAATGTGGTGGAGAGCAAAACAGCCGTTTCAGAGCGATAGGATGCTTTTTTGCACATTTCGACTTAAAAAGGCCCTGTCCTCACTGAATATTGAGCTGCAATGTGTGATTTGGATGAGGTTTTATCATTACAAGCTCGCATGGGATGTGTAATGAGGGAAAAAGCATGATTTTTATCCTCCACGAGAGGGGCCCTGACAGCGCCCCATTCATCCGGCTGAACGCGCACCCTCGCCGGCTTCCACTGCTCGGGCGAGCCGCTAGGATTGCTCTGCCCCACCGGTCCCGTTCCAAGGCAGCTACCTGCGTGAAACTGCACAATATGCTCACAAGCACCCTGTTCTTCACATGTAGAGGCAAGAAAGAGGCAGAATCGGTCTAATTCGGCCAGTCTGACAGTAAATGTGGTGGAGAGCAAAACAGCCGTTTCAGAGCGATAGGATGCTTTTTTGCACATTTCGACTTAAAAAGGCCCTGTCCTCACTGAATATTGAGCTGCAATGTGTGATTTGGATGAGGTTTTATCATTACAAGCTCGCATGGGATGTGTAATGAGGGAAAAAGCATGATTTTTATCCTCCACGAGAGGGGCCCTGACAGCGCCCCATTCATCCGGCTGAACGCGCACCCTCGCCGGCTTCCACTGCTCGGGCGAGCCGCTAGGATTGCTCTGCCCCACCGGTCCCGTTCCAAGGCAGCTACCTGCTGGAAACTGCACAATATGCTCACAAGCACCCTGTTCTTCACATGTAGAGGCAAGAAAGAGGCAGAATCGGTCTAATTCGGCCAGTCTGACAGTAAATGTGGTGGAGAGCAAAACAGCCGTTTCAGAGCGATAGGATGCTGTTTTGCACATTTCGACTTAAAAAGGCCCTGTCCTCACTGAATATTGAGCTGCAATGTGTGATTTGGATGAGGTTTTATCATTACAAGCTCGCATGGGATGTGTAATGAGGGAAAAAGCATGATTTTTATCCTCCACGAGAGGGGCCCTGACAGCGCCCCATTCATCCGGCTGAACGCGCACCCTCGCCGGCTTCCACTGCTCGGGCGAGCCGCTAGGATTGCTCTGCCCCACCGGTCCCGTTCCAAGGCAGCTACCTGCTGGAAACTGCACAATATGCTCACAAGCACCCTGTTCTTCACATGTAGAGGCAAGAAAGAGGCAGAATCGGTCTAATTCGGCCAGTCTGACAGTAAATGTGGTGGAGAGCAAAACAGCCGTTTCAGAGCGATAGGATGCTGTTTTGCACATTTCGACTTAAAAAGGCCCTGTCCTCACTGAATATTGAGCTGCAATGTGTGATTTGGATGAGGTTTTATCATTACAAGCTCGCATGGGATGTGTAATGAGGGAAAAAGCATGATTTTTATCCTCCACGAGAGGGGCCCTGACAGCGCCCCATTCATCCGGCTGAACGCGCACCCTCGCCGGCTTCCACTGCTCGGGCGAGCCGCTAGGATTGCTCTGCCCCACCGGTCCCGTTCCAAGCCAGCTACCTGCTTGAAACTGCACAATATGCTCACAAGCACCCTGTTCTTCACATGCAGAGGCAAGAAAGAGGCAGAATCGGTCTAATTCGGCCAGTCTGACAGTAAATGTGGTGGAGAGCAAAACAGCCGTTTCAGAGCGATAGGATGCTTTTTTGCACATTTCGACTTAAAAAGGCCCTGTCCTCACTGAATATTGAGCTGCAATGTGTGATTTGGATGAGGTTTTATCATTACAAGCTCGCATGGGATGTGTAATGAGGGAAAAAGCATGATTTTTATCCTCCACGAGAGGGGCCCTGACAGCGCCCCATTCATCCGGCTGAACGCGCACCCTCGCCGGCTTCCACTGCTCGGGCGAGCCGCTAGGATTGCTCTGCCCCACCGGTCCCGTTCCAAGGCAGCTACCTGCTGGAAACTGCACAATATGCTCACAAGCACCCTGTTCTTCACATGTAGAGGCAAGAAAGAGGCAGAATCGGTCTAATTCGGCCAGTCTGACAGTAAATGTGGTGGAGAGCAAAACAGCCGTTTCAGAGCGATAGGATGCTGTTTTGCACATTTCGACTTAAAAAGGCCCTGTCCTCACTGAATATTGAGCTGCAATGTGTGATTTGGATGAGGTTTTATCATTACAAGCTCGCATGGGATGTGTAATGAGGGAAAAAGCATGATTTTTATCCTCCACGAGAGGGGCCCTGACAGCGCCCCATTCATCCGGCTGAACGCGCACCCTCGCCGGCTTCCACTGCTCGAGGCGAGCCGCTAGGATTGCTCTGCCCCACCGGTCCCGTTCCAAGGCAGCTACCTGCTGGAAACTGCACAATATGCTCACAAGCACCCTGTTCTTCACATGTAGAGGCAAGAAAGAGGCAGAATCGGTCTAATTCGGCCAGTCTGACAGTAAATGTGGTGGAGAGCAAAACAGCCGTTTCAGAGCGATAGGATGCTGTTTTGCACATTTCGACTTAAAAAGGCCCTGTCCTCACTGAATATTGAGCTGCAATGTGTGATTTGGATGAGGTTTTATCATTACAAGCTCGCATGGGATGTGTAATGAGGGAAAAAGCATGATTTTTATCCTCCACGAGAGGGGCCCTGACAGCGCCCCATTCATCCGGCTGAACGCGCACCCTCGCCGGCTTCCACTGCTCGGGCGAGCCGCTAGGATTGCTCTGCCCCACCGGTCCCGTTCCAAGCCAGCTACCTGCTTGAAACTGCACAATATGCTCACAAGCACCCTGTTCTTCACATGCAGAGGCAAGAAAGAGGCAGAATCGGTCTAATTCGGCCAGTCTGACAGTAAATGTGGTGGAGAGCAAAACAGCCGTTTCAGAGCGATAGGATGCTGTTTTGCACATTTCGACTTAAAAAGGCCCTGTCCTCACTGAATATTGAGCTGCAATGTGTGATTTGGATGAGGTTTTATCATTACAAGCTCGCATGGGATGTGTAATGAGGGAAAAAGCATGATTTTTATCCTCCACGAGAGGGGCCCTGACAGCGCCCCATTCATCCGGCTGAACGCGCACCCTCGCCGGCTTCCACTGCTCGGGCGAGCCGCTAGGATTGCTCTGCCCCACCGGTCCCGTTCCAAGGCAGCTACCTGCGTGAAACTGCACAATATGCTCACAAGCACCCTGTTCTTCACATGTAGAGGCAAGAAAGAGGCAGAATCGGTCTAATTCGGCCAGTCTGACAGTAAATGTGGTGGAGAGCAAAACAGCCGTTTCAGAGCGATAGGATGCTTTTTTGCACATTTCGACTTAAAAAGGCCCTGTCCTCACTGAATATTGAGCTGCAATGTGTGATTTGGATGAGGTTTTATCATTACAAGCTCGCATGGGATGTGTAATGAGGGAAAAAGCATGATTTTTATCCTCCACGAGAGGGGCCCTGACAGCGCCCCATTCATCCGGCTGAACGCGCACCCTCGCCGGCTTCCACTGCTCGGGCGAGCCGCTAGGATTGCTCTGCCCCACCGGTCCCGTTCCAAGCCAGCTACCTGCTTGAAACTGCACAATATGCTCACAAGCACCCTGTTCTTCACATGCAGAGGCAAGAAAGAGGCAGAATCGGTCTAATTCGGCCAGTCTGACAGTAAATGTGGTGGAGAGCAAAACAGCCGTTTCAGAGCGATAGGATGCTTTTTTGCACATTTCGACTTAAAAAGGCCCTGTCCTCACTGAATATTGAGCTGCAATGTGTGATTTGGATGAGGTTTTATCATTACAAGCTCGCATGGGATGTGTAATGAGGGAAAAAGCATGATTTTTATCCTCCACGAGAGGGGCCCTGACAGCGCCCCATTCATCCGGCTGAACGCGCACCCTCGCCGGCTTCCACTGCTCGGGCGAGCCGCTAGGATTGCTCTGCCCCACCGGTCCCGTTCCAAGGCAGCTACCTGCGTGAAACTGCACAATATGCTCACAAGCACCCTGTTCTTCACATGTAGAGGCAAGAAAGAGGCAGAATCGGTCTAATTCGGCCAGTCTGACAGTAAATGTGGTGGAGAGCAAAACAGCCGTTTCAGAGCGATAGGATGCTTTTTTGCACATTTCGACTTAAAAAGGCCCTGTCCTCACTGAATATTGAGCTGCAATGTGTGATTTGGATGAGGTTTTATCATTACAAGCTCGCATGGGATGTGTAATGAGGGAAAAAGCATGATTTTTATCCTCCACGAGAGGGGCCCTGACAGCGCCCCATTCATCCGGCTGAACGCGCACCCTCGCCGGCTTCCACTGCTCGGGCGAGCCGCTAGGATTGCTCTGCCCCACCGGTCCCGTTCCAAGGCAGCTACCTGCTGGAAACTGCACAATATGCTCACAAGCACCCTGTTCTTCACATGTAGAGGCAAGAAAGAGGCAGAATCGGTCTAATTCGGCCAGTCTGACAGTAAATGTGGTGGAGAGCAAAACAGCCGTTTCAGAGCGATAGGATGCTGTTTTGCACATTTCGACTTAAAAAGGCCCTGTCCTCACTGAATATTGAGCTGCAATGTGTGATTTGGATGAGGTTTTATCATTACAAGCTCGCATGGGATGTGTAATGAGGGAAAAAGCATGATTTTTATCCTCCACGAGAGGGGCCCTGACAGCGCCCCATTCATCCGGCTGAACGCGCACCCTCGCCGGCTTCCACTGCTCGGGCGAGCCGCTAGGATTGCTCTGCCCCACCGGTCCCGTTCCAAGGCAGCTACCTGCGTGAAACTGCACAATATGCTCACAAGCACCCTGTTCTTCACATGTAGAGGCAAGAAAGAGGCAGAATCGGTCTAATTCGGCCAGTCTGACAGTAAATGTGGTGGAGAGCAAAACAGCCGTTTCAGAGCGATAGGATGCTGTTTTGCACATTTCGACTTAAAAAGGCCCTGTCCTCACTGAATATTGAGCTGCAATGTGTGATTTGGATGAGGTTTTATCATTACAAGCTCGCATGGGATGTGTAATGAGGGAAAAAGCATGATTTTTATCCTCCACGAGAGGGGCCCTGACAGCGCCCCATTCATCCGGCTGAACGCGCACCCTCGCCGGCTTCCACTGCTCGGGCGAGCCGCTAGGATTGCTCTGCCCCACCGGTCCCGTTCCAAGGCAGCTACCTGCTGGAAACTGCACAATATGCTCACAAGCACCCTGTTCTTCACATGTAGAGGCAAGAAAGAGGCAGAATCGGTCTAATTCGGCCAGTCTGACAGTAAATGTGGTGGAGAGCAAAACAGCCGTTTCAGAGCGATAGGATGCTGTTTTGCACATTTCGACTTAAAAAGGCCCTGTCCTCACTGAATATTGAGCTGCAATGTGTGATTTGGATGAGGTTTTATCATTACAAGCTCGCATGGGATGTGTAATGAGGGAAAAAGCATGATTTTTATCCTCCACGAGAGGGGCCCTGACAGCGCCCCATTCATCCGGCTGAACGCGCACCCTCGCCGGCTTCCACTGCTCGGGCGAGCCGCTAGGATTGCTCTGCCCCACCGGTCCCGTTCCAAGGCAGCTACCTGCTGGAAACTGCACAATATGCTCACAAGCACCCTGTTCTTCACATGTAGAGGCAAGAAAGAGGCAGAATCGGTCTAATTCGGCCAGTCTGACAGTAAATGTGGTGGAGAGCAAAACAGCCGTTTCAGAGCGATAGGATGCTGTTTTGCACATTTCGACTTAAAAAGGCCCTGTCCTCACTGAATATTGAGCTGCAATGTGTGATTTGGATGAGGTTTTATCATTACAAGCTCGCATGGGATGTGTAATGAGGGAAAAAGCATGATTTTTATCCTCCACGAGAGGGGCCCTGACAGCGCCCCATTCATCCGGCTGAACGCGCACCCTCGCCGGCTTCCACTGCTCGGGCGAGCCGCTAGGATTGCTCTGCCCCACCGGTCCCGTTCCAAGCCAGCTACCTGCTTGAAACTGCACAATATGCTCACAAGCACCCTGTTCTTCACATGCAGAGGCAAGAAAGAGGCAGAATCGGTCTAATTCGGCCAGTCTGACAGTAAATGTGGTGGAGAGCAAAACAGCCGTTTCAGAGCGATAGGATGCTTTTTTGCACATTTCGACTTAAAAAGGCCCTGTCCTCACTGAATATTGAGCTGCAATGTGTGATTTGGATGAGGTTTTATCATTACAAGCTCGCATGGGATGTGTAATGAGGGAAAAAGCATGATTTTTATCCTCCACGAGAGGGGCCCTGACAGCGCCCCATTCATCCGGCTGAACGCGCACCCTCGCCGGCTTCCACTGCTCGGGCGAGCCGCTAGGATTGCTCTGCCCCACCGGTCCCGTTCCAAGGCAGCTACCTGCGTGAAACTGCACAATATGCTCACAAGCACCCTGTTCTTCACATGTAGAGGCAAGAAAGAGGCAGAATCGGTCTAATTCGGCCAGTCTGACAGTAAATGTGGTGGAGAGCAAAACAGCCGTTTCAGAGCGATAGGATGCTTTTTTGCACATTTCGACTTAAAAAGGCCCTGTCCTCACTGAATATTGAGCTGCAATGTGTGATTTGGATGAGGTTTTATCATTACAAGCTCGCATGGGATGTGTAATGAGGGAAAAAGCATGATTTTTATCCTCCACGAGAGGGGCCCTGACAGCGCCCCATTCATCCGGCTGAACGCGCACCCTCGCCGGCTTCCACTGCTCGGGCGAGCCGCTAGGATTGCTCTGCCCCACCGGTCCCGTTCCAAGGCAGCTACCTGCTGGAAACTGCACAATATGCTCACAAGCACCCTGTTCTTCACATGTAGAGGCAAGAAAGAGGCAGAATCGGTCTAATTCGGCCAGTCTGACAGTAAATGTGGTGGAGAGCAAAACAGCCGTTTCAGAGCGATAGGATGCTGTTTTGCACATTTCGACTTAAAAAGGCCCTGTCCTCACTGAATATTGAGCTGCAATGTGTGATTTGGATGAGGTTTTATCATTACAAGCTCGCATGGGATGTGTAATGAGGGAAAAAGCATGATTTTTATCCTCCACGAGAGGGGCCCTGACAGCGCCCCATTCATCCGGCTGAACGCGCACCCTCGCCGGCTTCCACTGCTCGGGCGAGCCGCTAGGATTGCTCTGCCCCACCGGTCCCGTTCCAAGGCAGCTACCTGCGTGAAACTGCACAATATGCTCACAAGCACCCTGTTCTTCACATGTAGAGGCAAGAAAGAGGCAGAATCGGTCTAATTCGGCCAGTCTGACAGTAAATGTGGTGGAGAGCAAAACAGCCGTTTCAGAGCGATAGGATGCTGTTTTGCACATTTCGACTTAAAAAGGCCCTGTCCTCACTGAATATTGAGCTGCAATGTGTGATTTGGATGAGGTTTTATCATTACAAGCTCGCATGGGATGTGTAATGAGGGAAAAAGCATGATTTTTATCCTCCACGAGAGGGGCCCTGACAGCGCCCCATTCATCCGGCTGAACGCGCACCCTCGCCGGCTTCCACTGCTCGGGCGAGCCGCTAGGATTGCTCTGCCCCACCGGTCCCGTTCCAAGGCAGCTACCTGCTGGAAACTGCACAATATGCTCACAAGCACCCTGTTCTTCACATGTAGAGGCAAGAAAGAGGCAGAATCGGTCTAATTCGGCCAGTCTGACAGTAAATGTGGTGGAGAGCAAAACAGCCGTTTCAGAGCGATAGGATGCTGTTTTGCACATTTCGACTTAAAAAGGCCCTGTCCTCACTGAATATTGAGCTGCAATGTGTGATTTGGATGAGGTTTTATCATTACAAGCTCGCATGGGATGTGTAATGAGGGAAAAAGCATGATTTTTATCCTCCACGAGAGGGGCCCTGACAGCGCCCCATTCATCCGGCTGAACGCGCACCCTCGCCGGCTTCCACTGCTCGGGCGAGCCGCTAGGATTGCTCTGCCCCACCGGTCCCGTTCCAAGGCAGCTACCTGCTGGAAACTGCACAATATGCTCACAAGCACCCTGTTCTTCACATGTAGAGGCAAGAAAGAGGCAGAATCGGTCTAATTCGGCCAGTCTGACAGTAAATGTGGTGGAGAGCAAAACAGCCGTTTCAGAGCGATAGGATGCTGTTTTGCACATTTCGACTTAAAAAGGCCCTGTCCTCACTGAATATTGAGCTGCAATGTGTGATTTGGATGAGGTTTTATCATTACAAGCTCGCATGGGATGTGTAATGAGGGAAAAAGCATGATTTTTATCCTCCACGAGAGGGGCCCTGACAGCGCCCCATTCATCCGGCTGAACGCGCACCCTCGCCGGCTTCCACTGCTCGGGCGAGCCGCTAGGATTGCTCTGCCCCACCGGTCCCGTTCCAAGCCAGCTACCTGCTTGAAACTGCACAATATGCTCACAAGCACCCTGTTCTTCACATGCAGAGGCAAGAAAGAGGCAGAATCGGTCTAATTCGGCCAGTCTGACAGTAAATGTGGTGGAGAGCAAAACAGCCGTTTCAGAGCGATAGGATGCTTTTTTGCACATTTCGACTTAAAAAGGCCCTGTCCTCACTGAATATTGAGCTGCAATGTGTGATTTGGATGAGGTTTTATCATTACAAGCTCGCATGGGATGTGTAATGAGGGAAAAAGCATGATTTTTATCCTCCACGAGAGGGGCCCTGACAGCGCCCCATTCATCCGGCTGAACGCGCACCCTCGCCGGCTTCCACTGCTCGGGCGAGCCGCTAGGATTGCTCTGCCCCACCGGTCCCGTTCCAAGGCAGCTACCTGCTGGAAACTGCACAATATGCTCACAAGCACCCTGTTCTTCACATGTAGTGGCAAGAAAGAGGCAGAATCGGTCTAATTCGGCCAGTCTGACAGTAAATGTGGTGGAGAGCAAAACAGCCGTTTCAGAGCGATAGGATGCTGTTTTGCACATTTCGACTTAAAAAGGCCCTGTCCTCACTGAATATTGAGCTGCAATGTGTGATTTGGATGAGGTTTTATCATTACAAGCTCGCATGGGATGTGTAATGAGGGAAAAAGCATGATTTTTATCCTCCACGAGAGGGGCGCTGACAGCGCCCCATTCATCCGGCTGAACGCGCACCCTCGCCGGCTTCCACTGCTCGGGCGAGCCGCTAGGATTGCTCTGCCCCACCGGTCCCGTTCCAAGGCAGCTACCTGCTGGAAACTGCACAATATGCTCACAAGCACCCTGTTCTTCACATGTAGAGGCAAGAAAGAGGCAGAATCGGTCTAATTCGGCCAGTCTGACAGTAAATGTGGTGGAGAGCAAAACAGCCGTTTCAGAGCGATAGGATGCTGTTTTGCACATTTCGACTTAAAAAGGCCCTGTCCTCACTGAATATTGAGCTGCAATGTGTGATTTGGATGAGGTTTTATCATTACAAGCTCGCATGGGATGTGTAATGAGGGAAAAAGCATGATTTTTATCCTCCACGAGAGGGGCCCTGACAGCGCCCCATTCATCCGGCTGAACGCGCACCCTCGCCGGCTTCCACTGCTCGGGCGAGCCGCTAGGATTGCTCTGCCCCACCGGTCCCGTTCCAAGCCAGCTACCTGCTTGAAACTGCACAATATGCTCACAAGCACCCTGTTCTTCACATGCAGAGGCAAGAAAGAGGCAGAATCGGTCTAATTCGGCCAGTCTGACAGTAAATGTGGTGGAGAGCAAAACAGCCGTTTCAGAGCGATAGGATGCTGTTTTGCACATTTCGACTTAAAAAGGCCCTGTCCTCACTGAATATTGAGCTGCAATGTGTGATTTGGATGAGGTTTTATCATTACAAGCTCGCATGGGATGTGTAATGAGGGAAAAAGCATGATTTTTATCCTCCACGAGAGGGGCCCTGACAGCGCCCCATTCATCCGGCTGAACGCGCACCCTCGCCGGCTTCCACTGCTCGGGCGAGCCGCTAGGATTGCTCTGCCCCACCGGTCCCGTTCCAAGGCAGCTACCTGCGTGAAACTGCACAATATGCTCACAAGCACCCTGTTCTTCACATGTAGAGGCAAGAAAGAGGCAGAATCGGTCTAATTCGGCCAGTCTGACAGTAAATGTGGTGGAGAGCAAAACAGCCGTTTCAGAGCGATAGGATGCTTTTTTGCACATTTCGACTTAAAAAGGCCCTGTCCTCACTGAATATTGAGCTGCAATGTGTGATTTGGATGAGGTTTTATCATTACAAGCTCGCATGGGATGTGTAATGAGGGAAAAAGCATGATTTTTATCCTCCACGAGAGGGGCCCTGACAGCGCCCCATTCATCCGGCTGAACGCGCACCCTCGCCGGCTTCCACTGCTCGGGCGAGCCGCTAGGATTGCTCTGCCCCACCGGTCCCGTTCCAAGCCAGCTACCTGCTTGAAACTGCACAATATGCTCACAAGCACCCTGTTCTTCACATGCAGAGGCAAGAAAGAGGCAGAATCGGTCTAATTCGGCCAGTCTGACAGTAAATGTGGTGGAGAGCAAAACAGCCGTTTCAGAGCGATAGGATGCTTTTTTGCACATTTCGACTTAAAAAGGCCCTGTCCTCACTGAATATTGAGCTGCAATGTGTGATTTGGATGAGGTTTTATCATTACAAGCTCGCATGGGATGTGTAATGAGGGAAAAAGCATGATTTTTATCCTCCACGAGAGGGGCCCTGACAGCGCCCCATTCATCCGGCTGAACGCGCACCCTCGCCGGCTTCCACTGCTCGGGCGAGCCGCTAGGATTGCTCTGCCCCACCGGTCCCGTTCCAAGGCAGCTACCTGCGTGAAACTGCACAATATGCTCACAAGCACCCTGTTCTTCACATGTAGAGGCAAGAAAGAGGCAGAATCGGTCTAATTCGGCCAGTCTGACAGTAAATGTGGTGGAGAGCAAAACAGCCGTTTCAGAGCGATAGGATGCTTTTTTGCACATTTCGACTTAAAAAGGCCCTGTCCTCACTGAATATTGAGCTGCAATGTGTGATTTGGATGAGGTTTTATCATTACAAGCTCGCATGGGATGTGTAATGAGGGAAAAAGCATGATTTTTATCCTCCACGAGAGGGGCCCTGACAGCGCCCCATTCATCCGGCTGAACGCGCACCCTCGCCGGCTTCCACTGCTCGGGCGAGCCGCTAGGATTGCTCTGCCCCACCGGTCCCGTTCCAAGGCAGCTACCTGCTGGAAACTGCACAATATGCTCACAAGCACCCTGTTCTTCACATGTAGAGGCAAGAAAGAGGCAGAATCGGTCTAATTCGGCCAGTCTGACAGTAAATGTGGTGGAGAGCAAAACAGCCGTTTCAGAGCGATAGGATGCTGTTTTGCACATTTCGACTTAAAAAGGCCCTGTCCTCACTGAATATTGAGCTGCAATGTGTGATTTGGATGAGGTTTTATCATTACAAGCTCGCATGGGATGTGTAATGAGGGAAAAAGCATGATTTTTATCCTCCACGAGAGGGGCCCTGACAGCGCCCCATTCATCCGGCTGAACGCGCACCCTCGCCGGCTTCCACTGCTCGGGCGAGCCGCTAGGATTGCTCTGCCCCACCGGTCCCGTTCCAAGGCAGCTACCTGCTGGAAACTGCACAATATGCTCACAAGCACCCTGTTCTTCACATGTAGAGGCAAGAAAGAGGCAGAATCGGTCTAATTCGGCCAGTCTGACAGTAAATGTGGTGGAGAGCAAAACAGCCGTTTCAGAGCGATAGGATGCTGTTTTGCACATTTCGACTTAAAAAGGCCCTGTCCTCACTGAATATTGAGCTGCAATGTGTGATTTGGATGAGGTTTTATCATTACAAGCTCGCATGGGATGTGTAATGAGGGAAAAAGCATGATTTTTATCCTCCACGAGAGGGGCCCTGACAGCGCCCCATTCATCCGGCTGAACGCGCACCCTCGCCGGCTTCCACTGCTCGGGCGAGCCGCTAGGATTGCTCTGCCCCACCGGTCCCGTTCCAAGCCAGCTACCTGCTTGAAACTGCACAATATGCTCACAAGCACCCTGTTCTTCACATGCAGAGGCAAGAAAGAGGCAGAATCGGTCTAATTCGGCCAGTCTG
This sequence comes from Chelon labrosus, assembly GCF_963514085.1. Classification (NCBI taxonomy): domain Eukaryota; kingdom Metazoa; phylum Chordata; class Actinopteri; order Mugiliformes; family Mugilidae; genus Chelon; species Chelon labrosus. Next base: position 69,928 of record NW_028181711.1, on the reverse strand, counting down.
ACAGTAAATGTGGTGGAGAGCAAAACAGCCGTTTCAGAGCGATAGGATGCTTTTTTGCACATTTCGACTTAAAAAGGCCCTGTCCTCACTGAATATTGAGCTGCAATGTGTGATTTGGATGAGGTTTTATCATTACAAGCTCGCATGGGATGTGTAATGAGGGAAAAAGCATGATTTTTATCCTCCACGAGAGGGGCCCTGACAGCGCCCCATTCATCCGGCTGAACGCGCACCCTCGCCGGCTTCCACTGCTCGGGCGAGCCGCTAGGATTGCTCTGCCCCACCGGTCCCGTTCCAAGGCAGCTACCTGCTGGAAACTGCACAATATGCTCACAAGCACCCTGTTCTTCACATGTAGTGGCAAGAAAGAGGCAGAATCGGTCTAATTCGGCCAGTCTGACAGTAAATGTGGTGGAGAGCAAAACAGCCGTTTCAGAGCGATAGGATGCTGTTTTGCACATTTCGACTTAAAAAGGCCCTGTCCTCACTGAATATTGAGCTGCAATGTGTGATTTGGATGAGGTTTTATCATTACAAGCTCGCATGGGATGTGTAATGAGGGAAAAAGCATGATTTTTATCCTCCACGAGAGGGGCGCTGACAGCGCCCCATTCATCCGGCTGAACGCGCACCCTCGCCGGCTTCCACTGCTCGGGCGAGCCGCTAGGATTGCTCTGCCCCACCGGTCCCGTTCCAAGGCAGCTACCTGCTGGAAACTGCACAATATGCTCACAAGCACCCTGTTCTTCACATGTAGAGGCAAGAAAGAGGCAGAATCGGTCTAATTCGGCCAGTCTGACAGTAAATGTGGTGGAGAGCAAAACAGCCGTTTCAGAGCGATAGGATGCTGTTTTGCACATTTCGACTTAAAAAGGCCCTGTCCTCACTGAATATTGAGCTGCAATGTGTGATTTGGATGAGGTTTTATCATTACAAGCTCGCATGGGATGTGTAATGAGGGAAAAAGCATGATTTTTATCCTCCACGAGAGGGGCCCTGACAGCGCCCCATTCATCCGGCTGAACGCGCACCCTCGCCGGCTTCCACTGCTCGGGCGAGCCGCTAGGATTGCTCTGCCCCACCGGTCCCGTTCCAAGCCAGCTACCTGCTTGAAACTGCACAATATGCTCACAAGCACCCTGTTCTTCACATGCAGAGGCAAGAAAGAGGCAGAATCGGTCTAATTCGGCCAGTCTGACAGTAAATGTGGTGGAGAGCAAAACAGCCGTTTCAGAGCGATAGGATGCTGTTTTGCACATTTCGACTTAAAAAGGCCCTGTCCTCACTGAATATTGAGCTGCAATGTGTGATTTGGATGAGGTTTTATCATTACAAGCTCGCATGGGATGTGTAATGAGGGAAAAAGCATGATTTTTATCCTCCACGAGAGGGGCCCTGACAGCGCCCCATTCATCCGGCTGAACGCGCACCCTCGCCGGCTTCCACTGCTCGGGCGAGCCGCTAGGATTGCTCTGCCCCACCGGTCCCGTTCCAAGGCAGCTACCTGCGTGAAACTGCACAATATGCTCACAAGCACCCTGTTCTTCACATGTAGAGGCAAGAAAGAGGCAGAATCGGTCTAATTCGGCCAGTCTGACAGTAAATGTGGTGGAGAGCAAAACAGCCGTTTCAGAGCGATAGGATGCTTTTTTGCACATTTCGACTTAAAAAGGCCCTGTCCTCACTGAATATTGAGCTGCAATGTGTGATTTGGATGAGGTTTTATCATTACAAGCTCGCATGGGATGTGTAATGAGGGAAAAAGCATGATTTTTATCCTCCACGAGAGGGGCCCTGACAGCGCCCCATTCATCCGGCTGAACGCGCACCCTCGCCGGCTTCCACTGCTCGGGCGAGCCGCTAGGATTGCTCTGCCCCACCGGTCCCGTTCCAAGCCAGCTACCTGCTTGAAACTGCACAATATGCTCACAAGCACCCTGTTCTTCACATGCAGAGGCAAGAAAGAGGCAGAATCGGTCTAATTCGGCCAGTCTGACAGTAAATGTGGTGGAGAGCAAAACAGCCGTTTCAGAGCGATAGGATGCTTTTTTGCACATTTCGACTTAAAAAGGCCCTGTCCTCACTGAATATTGAGCTGCAATGTGTGATTTGGATGAGGTTTTATCATTACAAGCTCGCATGGGATGTGTAATGAGGGAAAAAGCATGATTTTTATCCTCCACGAGAGGGGCCCTGACAGCGCCCCATTCATCCGGCTGAACGCGCACCCTCGCCGGCTTCCACTGCTCGGGCGAGCCGCTAGGATTGCTCTGCCCCACCGGTCCCGTTCCAAGGCAGCTACCTGCGTGAAACTGCACAATATGCTCACAAGCACCCTGTTCTTCACATGTAGAGGCAAGAAAGAGGCAGAATCGGTCTAATTCGGCCAGTCTGACAGTAAATGTGGTGGAGAGCAAAACAGCCGTTTCAGAGCGATAGGATGCTTTTTTGCACATTTCGACTTAAAAAGGCCCTGTCCTCACTGAATATTGAGCTGCAATGTGTGATTTGGATGAGGTTTTATCATTACAAGCTCGCATGGGATGTGTAATGAGGGAAAAAGCATGATTTTTATCCTCCACGAGAGGGGCCCTGACAGCGCCCCATTCATCCGGCTGAACGCGCACCCTCGCCGGCTTCCACTGCTCGGGCGAGCCGCTAGGATTGCTCTGCCCCACCGGTCCCGTTCCAAGGCAGCTACCTGCTGGAAACTGCACAATATGCTCACAAGCACCCTGTTCTTCACATGTAGAGGCAAGAAAGAGGCAGAATCGGTCTAATTCGGCCAGTCTGACAGTAAATGTGGTGGAGAGCAAAACAGCCGTTTCAGAGCGATAGGATGCTGTTTTGCACATTTCGACTTAAAAAGGCCCTGTCCTCACTGAATATTGAGCTGCAATGTGTGATTTGGATGAGGTTTTATCATTACAAGCTCGCATGGGATGTGTAATGAGGGAAAAAGCATGATTTTTATCCTCCACGAGAGGGGCCCTGACAGCGCCCCATTCATCCGGCTGAACGCGCACCCTCGCCGGCTTCCACTGCTCGGGCGAGCCGCTAGGATTGCTCTGCCCCACCGGTCCCGTTCCAAGGCAGCTACCTGCGTGAAACTGCACAATATGCTCAAAAGCACCCTGTTCTTCACATGTAGAGGCAAGAAAGAGGCAGAATCGGTCTAATTCGGCCAGTCTGACAGTAAATGTGGTGGAGAGCAAAACAGCCGTTTCAGAGCGATAGGATGCTGTTTTGCACATTTCGACTTAAAAAGGCCCTGTCCTCACTGAATATTGAGCTGCAATGTGTGATTTGGATGAGGTTTTATCATTACAAGCTCGCATGGGATGTGTAATGAGGGAAAAAGCATGATTTTTATCCTCCACGAGAGGGGCCCTGACAGCGCCCCATTCATCCGGCTGAACGCGCACCCTCGCCGGCTTCCACTGCTCGGGCGAGCCGCTAGGATTGCTCTGCCCCACCGGTCCCGTTCCAAGGCAGCTACCTGCTGGAAACTGCACAATATGCTCACAAGCACCCTGTTCTTCACATGTAGAGGCAAGAAAGAGGCAGAATCGGTCTAATTCGGCCAGTCTGACAGTAAATGTGGTGGAGAGCAAAACAGCCGTTTCAGAGCGATAGGATGCTGTTTTGCACATTTCGACTTAAAAAGGCCCTGTCCTCACTGAATATTGAGCTGCAATGTGTGATTTGGATGAGGTTTTATCATTACAAGCTCGCATGGGATGTGTAATGAGGGAAAAAGCATGATTTTTATCCTCCACGAGAGGGGCCCTGACAGCGCCCCATTCATCCGGCTGAACGCGCACCCTCGCCGGCTTCCACTGCTCGGGCGAGCCGCTAGGATTGCTCTGCCCCACCGGTCCCGTTCCAAGGCAGCTACCTGCTGGAAACTGCACAATATGCTCACAAGCACCCTGTTCTTCACATGTAGAGGCAAGAAAGAGGCAGAATCGGTCTAATTCGGCCAGTCTGACAGTAAATGTGGTGGAGAGCAAAACAGCCGTTTCAGAGCGATAGGATGCTGTTTTGCACATTTCGACTTAAAAAGGCCCTGTCCTCACTGAATATTGAGCTGCAATGTGTGATTTGGATGAGGTTTTATCATTACAAGCTCGCATGGGATGTGTAATGAGGGAAAAAGCATGATTTTTATCCTCCACGAGAGGGGCCCTGACAGCGCCCCATTCATCCGGCTGAACGCGCACCCTCGCCGGCTTCCACTGCTCGGGCGAGCCGCTAGGATTGCTCTGCCCCACCGGTCCCGTTCCAAGCCAGCTACCTGCTTGAAACTGCACAATATGCTCACAAGCACCCTGTTCTTCACATGCAGAGGCAAGAAAGAGGCAGAATCGGTCTAATTCGGCCAGTCTGACAGTAAATGTGGTGGAGAGCAAAACAGCCGTTTCAGAGCGATAGGATGCTTTTTTGCACATTTCGACTTAAAAAGGCCCTGTCCTCACTGAATATTGAGCTGCAATGTGTGATTTGGATGAGGTTTTATCATTACAAGCTCGCATGGGATGTGTAATGAGGGAAAAAGCATGATTTTTATCCTCCACGAGAGGGGCCCTGACAGCGCCCCATTCATCCGGCTGAACGCGCACCCTCGCCGGCTTCCACTGCTCGGGCGAGCCGCTAGGATTGCTCTGCCCCACCGGTCCCGTTCCAAGGCAGCTACCTGCTGGAAACTGCACAATATGCTCACAAGCACCCTGTTCTTCACATGTAGTGGCAAGAAAGAGGCAGAATCGGTCTAATTCGGCCAGTCTGACAGTAAATGTGGTGGAGAGCAAAACAGCCGTTTCAGAGCGATAGGATGCTGTTTTGCACATTTCGACTTAAAAAGGCCCTGTCCTCACTGAATATTGAGCTGCAATGTGTGATTTGGATGAGGTTTTATCATTACAAGCTCGCATGGGATGTGTAATGAGGGAAAAAGCATGATTTTTATCCTCCACGAGAGGGGCCCTGACAGCGCCCCATTCATCCGGCTGAACGCGCACCCTCGCCGGCTTCCACTGCTCGGGCGAGCCGCTAGGATTGCTCTGCCCCACCGGTCCCGTTCCAAGGCAGCTACCTGCTGGAAACTGCACAATATGCTCACAAGCACCCTGTTCTTCACATGTAGAGGCAAGAAAGAGGCAGAATCGGTCTAATTCGGCCAGTCTGACAGTAAATGTGGTGGAGAGCAAAACAGCCGTTTCAGAGCGATAGGATGCTGTTTTGCACATTTCGACTTAAAAAGGCCCTGTCCTCACTGAATATTGAGCTGCAATGTGTGATTTGGATGAGGTTTTATCATTACAAGCTCGCATGGGATGTGTAATGAGGGAAAAAGCATGATTTTTATCCTCCACGAGAGGGGCCCTGACAGCGCCCCATTCATCCGGCTGAACGCGCACCCTCGCCGGCTTCCACTGCTCGGGCGAGCCGCTAGGATTGCTCTGCCCCACCGGTCCCGTTCCAAGCCAGCTACCTGCTTGAAACTGCACAATATGCTCACAAGCACCCTGTTCTTCACATGCAGAGGCAAGAAAGAGGCAGAATCGGTCTAATTCGGCCAGTCTGACAGTAAATGTGGTGGAGAGCAAAACAGCCGTTTCAGAGCGATAGGATGCTGTTTTGCACATTTCGACTTAAAAAGGCCCTGTCCTCACTGAATATTGAGCTGCAATGTGTGATTTGGATGAGGTTTTATCATTACAAGCTCGCATGGGATGTGTAATGAGGGAAAAAGCATGATTTTTATCCTCCACGAGAGGGGCCCTGACAGCGCCCCATTCATCCGGCTGAACGCGCACCCTCGCCGGCTTCCACTGCTCGGGCGAGCCGCTAGGATTGCTCTGCCCCACAGGTCCCGTTCCAAGGCAGCTACCTGCTGGAAACTGCACAATATGCTCACAAGCACCCTGTTCTTCACATGTAGAGGCAAGAAAGAGGCAGAATCGGTCTAATTCGGCCAGTCTGACAGTAAATGTGGTGGAGAGCAAAACAGCCGTTTCAGAGCGATAGGATGCTGTTTTGCACATTTCGACTTAAAAAGGCCCTGTCCTCACTGAATATTGAGCTGCAATGTGTGATTTGGATGAGGTTTTATCATTACAAGCTCGCATGGGATGTGTAATGAGGGAAAAAGCATGATTTTTATCCTCCACGAGAGGGGCCCTGACAGCGCCCCATTCATCCGGCTGAACGCGCACCCTCGCCGGCTTCCACTGCTCGGGCGAGCCGCTAGGATTGCTCTGCCCCACCGGTCCCGTTCCAAGCCAGCTACCTGCTTGAAACTGCACAATATGCTCACAAGCACCCTGTTCTTCACATGCAGAGGCAAGAAAGAGGCAGAATCGGTCTAATTCGGCCAGTCTGACAGTAAATGTGGTGGAGAGCAAAACAGCCGTTTCAGAGCGATAGGATGCTTTTTTGCACATTTCGACTTAAAAAGGCCCTGTCCTCACTGAATATTGAGCTGCAATGTGTGATTTGGATGAGGTTTTATCATTACAAGCTCGCATGGGATGTGTAATGAGGGAAAAAGCATGATTTTTATCCTCCACGAGAGGGGCCCTGACAGCGCCCCATTCATCCGGCTGAACGCGCACCCTCGCCGGCTTCCACTGCTCGGGCGAGGCGCTAGGATTGCTCTGCCCCACCGGTCCCGTTCCAAGCCAGCTACCTGCTTGAAACTGCACAATATGCTCACAAGCACCCTGTTCTTCACATGCAGAGGCAAGAAAGAGGCAGAATCGGTCTAATTCGGCCAGTCTGACAGTAAATGTGGTGGAGAGCAAAACAGCCGTTTCAGAGCGATAGGATGCTTTTTTGCACATTTCGACTTAAAAAGGCCCTGTCCTCACTGAATATTGAGCTGCAATGTGTGATTTGGATGAGGTTTTATCATTACAAGCTCGCATGGGATGTGTAATGAGGGAAAAAGCATGATTTTTATCCTCCACGAGAGGGGCCCTGACAGCGCCCCATTCATCCGGCTGAACGCGCACCCTCGCCGGCTTCCACTGCTCGGGCGAGCCGCTAGGATTGCTCTGCCCCACCGGTCCCGTTCCAAGGCAGCTACCTGCTGGAAACTGCACAATATGCTCACAAGCACCCTGTTCTTCACATGTAGAGGCAAGAAAGAGGCAGAATCGGTCTAATTCGGCCAGTCTGACAGTAAATGTGGTGGAGAGCAAAACAGCCGTTTCAGAGCGATAGGGTGCTGTTTTGCACATTTCGACTTAAAAAGGCCCTGTCCTCACTGAATATTGAGCTGCAATGTGTGATTTGGATGAGGTTTTATCATTACAAGCTCGCATGGGATGTGTAATGAGGGAAAAAGCATGATTTTTATCCTCCACGAGAGGGGCCCTGACAGCGCCCCATTCATCCGGCTGAACGCGCACCCTCGCCGGCTTCCACTGCTCGGGCGAGCCGCTAGGATTGCTCTGCCCCACAGGTCCCGTTCCAAGGCAGCTACCTGCTGGAAACTGCACAATATGCTCACAAGCACCCTGTTCTTCACATGTAGAGGCAAGAAAGAGGCAGAATCGGTCTAATTCGGCCAGTCTGACAGTAAATGTGGTGGAGAGCAAAACAGCCGTTTCAGAGCGATAGGATGCTGTTTTGCACATTTCGACTTAAAAAGGCCCTGTCCTCACTGAATATTGAGCTGCAATGTGTGATTTGGATGAGGTTTTATCATTACAAGCTCGCATGGGATGTGTAATGAGGGAAAAAGCATGATTTTTATCCTCCACGAGAGGGGCCCTGACAGCGCCCCATTCATCCGGCTGAACGCGCACCCTCGCCGGCTTCCACTGCTCGGGCGAGCCGCTAGGATTGCTCTGCCCCACCGGTCCCGTTCCAAGCCAGCTACCTGCTTGAAACTGCACAATATGCTCACAAGCACCCTGTTCTTCACATGCAGAGGCAAGAAAGAGGCAGAATCGGTCTAATTCGGCCAGTCTGACAGTAAATGTGGTGGAGAGCAAAACAGCCGTTTCAGAGCGATAGGATGCTGTTTTGCACATTTCGACTTAAAAAGGCCCTGTCCTCACTGAATATTGAGCTGCAATGTGTGATTTGGATGAGGTTTTATCATTACAAGCTCGCATGGGATGTGTAATGAGGGAAAAAGCATGATTTTTATCCTCCACGAGAGGGGCCCTGACAGCGCCCCATTCATCCGGCTGAACGCGCACCCTCGCCGGCTTCCACTGCTCGGGCGAGGCGCTAGGATTGCTCTGCCCCACCGGTCCCGTTCCAAGCCAGCTACCTGCTTGAAACTGCACAATATGCTCACAAGCACCCTGTTCTTCACATTCAGAGGCAAGAAAGAGGCAGAATCGGTCTAATTCGGCCAGTCTGACAGTAAATGTGGTGGAGAGCAAAACAGCCGTTTCAGAGCGATAGGATGCTTTTTTGCACATTTCGACTTAAAAAGGCCCTGTCCTCACTGAATATTGAGCTGCAATGTGTGATTTGGATGAGGTTTTATCATTACAAGCTCGCATGGGATGTGTAATGAGGGAAAAAGCATGATTTTTATCCTCCACGAGAGGGGCCCTGACAGCGCCCCATTCATCCGGCTGAACGCGCACCCTCGCCGGCTTCCACTGCTCGGGCGAGCCGCTAGGATTGCTCTGCCCCACCGGTCCCGTTCCAAGGCAGCTACCTGCGTGAAACTGCACAATATGCTCACAAGCACCCTGTTCTTCACATGTAGAGGCAAGAAAGAGGCAGAATCGGTCTAATTCGGCCAGTCTGACAGTAAATGTGGTGGAGAGCAAAACAGCCGTTTCAGAGCGATAGGATGCTGTTTTGCACATTTCGACTTAAAAAGGCCCTGTCCTCACTGAATATTGAGCTGCAATGTGTGATTTGGATGAGGTTTTATCATTACAAGCTCGCATGGGATGTGTAATGAGGGAAAAAGCATGATTTTTATCCTCCACGAGAGGGGCCCTGACAGCGCCCCATTCATCCGGCTGAACGCGCACCCTCGCCGGCTTCCACTGCTCGGGCGAGCCGCTAGGATTGCTCTGCCCCACCGGTCCCGTTCCAAGGCAGCTACCTGCTGGAAACTGCACAATATGCTCACAAGCACCCTGTTCTTCACATGTAGAGGCAAGAAAGAGGCAGAATCGGTCTAATTCGGCCAGTCTGACAGTAAATGTGGTGGAGAGCAAAACAGCCGTTTCAGAGCGATAGGATGCTGTTTTGCACATTTCGACTTAAAAAGGCCCTGTCCTCACTGAATATTGAGCTGCAATGTGTGATTTGGATGAGGTTTTATCATTACAAGCTCGCATGGGATGTGTAATGAGGGAAAAAGCATGATTTTTATCCTCCACGAGAGGGGCCCTGACAGCGCCCCATTCATCCGGCTGAACGCGCACCCTCGCCGGCTTCCACTGCTCGGGCGAGCCGCTAGGATTGCTCTGCCCCACCGGTCCCGTTCCAAGCCAGCTACCTGCTTGAAACTGCACAATATGCTCACAAGCACCCTGTTCTTCACATGCAGAGGCAAGAAAGAGGCAGAATCGGTCTAATTCGGCCAGTCTGACAGTAAATGTGGTGGAGAGCAAAACAGCCGTTTCAGAGCGATAGGATGCTGTTTTGCACATTTCGACTTAAAAAGGCCCTGTCCTCACTGAATATTGAGCTGCAATGTGTGATTTGGATGAGGTTTTATCATTACAAGCTCGCATGGGATGTGTAATGAGGGAAAAAGCATGATTTTTATCCTCCACGAGAGGGGCCCTGACAGCGCCCCATTCATCCGGCTGAACGCGCACCCTCGCCGGCTTCCACTGCTCGGGCGAGCCGCTAGGATTGCTCTGCCCCACCGGTCCCGTTCCAAGGCAGCTACCTGCTGGAAACTGCACAATATGCTCACAAGCACCCTGTTCTTCACATGTAGAGGCAAGAAAGAGGCAGAATCGGTCTAATTCGGCCAGTCTGACAGTAAATGTGGTGGAGAGCAAAACAGCCGTTTCAGAGCGATAGGATGCTGTTTTGCACATTTCGACTTAAAAAGGCCCTGTCCTCACTGAATATTGAGCTGCAATGTGTGATTTGGATGAGGTTTTATCATTACAAGCTCGCATGGGATGTGTAATGAGGGAAAAAGCATGATTTTTATCCTCCACGAGAGGGGCCCTGACAGCGCCCCATTCATCCGGCTGAACGCGCACCCTCGCCGGCTTCCACTGCTCGGGCGAGCCGCTAGGATTGCTCTGCCCCACCGGTCCCGTTCCAAGGCAGCTACCTGCTGGAAACTGCACAATATGCTCACAAGCACCCTGTTCTTCACATGTAGAGGCAAGAAAGAGGCAGAATCGGTCTAATTCGGCCAGTCTGACAGTAAATGTGGTGGAGAGCAAAACAGCCGTTTCAGAGCGATAGGATGCTGTTTTGCACATTTCGACTTAAAAAGGCCCTGTCCTCACTGAATATTGAGCTGCAATGTGTGATTTGGATGAGGTTTTATCATTACAAGCTCGCATGGGATGTGTAATGAGGGAAAAAGCATGATTTTTATCCTCCACGAGAGGGGCCCTGACAGCGCCCCATTCATCCGGCTGAACGCGCACCCTCGCCGGCTTCCACTGCTCGGGCGAGCCGCTAGGATTGCTCTGCCCCACCGGTCCCGTTCCAAGGCAGCTACCTGCTGGAAACTGCACAATATGCTCACAAGCACCCTGTTCTTCACATGTAGAGGCAAGAAAGAGGCAGAATCGGTCTAATTCGGCCAGTCTGACAGTAAATGTGGTGGAGAGCAAAACAGCCGTTTCAGAGCGATAGGATGCTGTTTTGCACATTTCGACTTAAAAAGGCCCTGTCCTCACTGAATATTGAGCTGCAATGTGTGATTTGGATGAGGTTTTATCATTACAAGCTCGCATGGGATGTGTAATGAGGGAAAAAGCATGATTTTTATCCTCCACGAGAGGGGCCCTGACAGCGCCCCATTCATCCGGCTGAACGCGCACCCTCGCCGGCTTCCACTGCTCGGGCGAGCCGCTAGGATTGCTCTGCCCCACCGGTCCCGTTCCAAGCCAGCTACCTGCTTGAAACTGCACAATATGCTCACAAGCACCCTGTTCTTCACATGCAGAGGCAAGAAAGAGGCAGAATCGGTCTAATTCGGCCAGTCTGACAGTAAATGTGGTGGAGAGCAAAACAGCCGTTTCAGAGCGATAGGATGCTGTTTTGCACATTTCGACTTAAAAAGGCCCTGTCCTCACTGAATATTGAGCTGCAATGTGTGATTTGGATGAGGTTTTATCATTACAAGCTCGCATGGGATGTGTAATGAGGGAAAAAGCATGATTTTTATCCTCCACGAGAGGGGCCCTGACAGCGCCCCATTCATCCGGCTGAACGCGCACCCTCGCCGGCTTCCACTGCTCGGGCGAGCCGCTAGGATTGCTCTGCCCCACCGGTCCCGTTCCAAGGCAGCTACCTGCTGGAAACTGCACAATATGCTCACAAGCACCCTGTTCTTCACATGTAGAGGCAAGAAAGAGGCAGAATCGGTCTAATTCGGCCAGTCTGACAGTAAATGTGGTGGAGAGCAAAACAGCCGTTTCAGAGCGATAGGATGCTGTTTTGCACATTTCGACTTAAAAAGGCCCTGTCCTCACTGAATATTGAGCTGCAATGTCTGATTTGGATGAGGTTTTATCATTACAAGCTCGCATGGGATGTGTAATGAGGGAAAAAGCATGATTTTTATCCTCCACGAGAGGGGCCCTGACAGCGCCCCATTCATCCGGCTGAACGCGCACCCTCGCCGGCTTCCACTGCTCGGGCGAGCCGCTAGGATTGCTCTGCCCCACCGGTCCCGTTCCAAGCCAGCTACCTGCTTGAAACTGCACAATATGCTCACAAGCACCCTGTTCTTCACATGCAGAGGCAAGAAAGAGGCAGAATCGGTCTAATTCGGCCAGTCTGACAGTAAATGTGGTGGAGAGCAAAACAGCCGTTTCAGAGCGATAGGATGCTGTTTTGCACATTTCGACTTAAAAAGGCCCTGTCCTCACTGAATATTGAGCTGCAATGTGTGATTTGGATGAGGTTTTATCATTACAAGCTCGCATGGGATGTGTAATGAGGGAAAAAGCATGATTTTTATCCTCCACGAGAGGGGCCCTGACAGCGCCCCATTCATCCGGCTGAACGCGCACCCTCGCCGGCTTCCACTGCTCGGGCGAGCCGCTAGGATTGCTCTGCCCCACCGGTCCCGTTCCAAGGCAGCTACCTGCTGGAAACTGCACAATATGCTCACAAGCACCCTGTTCTTCACATGTAGAGGCAAGAAAGAGGCAGAATCGGTCTAATTCGGCCAGTCTGACAGTAAATGTGGTGGAGAGCAAAACAGCCGTTTCAGAGCGATAGGATGCTGTTTTGCACATTTCGACTTAAAAAGGCCCTGTCCTCACTGAATATTGAGCTGCAATGTGTGATTTGGATGAGGTTTTATCATTACAAGCTCGCATGGGATGTGTAATGAGGGAAAAAGCATGATTTTTATCCTCCACGAGAGGGGCCCTGACAGCGCCCCATTCATCCGGCTGAACGCGCACCCTCGCCGGCTTCCACTGCTCGGGCGAGCCGCTAGGATTGCTCTGCCCCACCGGTCCCGTTCCAAGGCAGCTACCTGCTGGAAACTGCACAATATGCTCACAAGCACCCTGTTCTTCACATGTAGAGGCAAGAAAGAGGCAGAATCGGTCTAATTCGGCCAGTCTGACAGTAAATGTGGTGGAGAGCAAAACAGCCGTTTCAGAGCGATAGGATGCTGTTTTGCACATTTCGACTTAAAAAGGCCCTGTCCTCACTGAATATTGAGCTGCAATGTGTGATTTGGATGAGGTTTTATCATTACAAGCTCGCATGGGATGTGTAATGAGGGAAAAAGCATGATTTTTATCCTCCACGAGAGGGGCCCTGACAGCGCCCCATTCATCCGGCTGAACGCGCACCCTCGCCGGCTTCCACTGCTCGGGCGAGCCGCTAGGATTGCTCTGCCCCACCGGTCCCGTTCCAAGGCAGCTACCTGCTGGAAACTGCACAATATGCTCACAAGCACCCTGTTCTTCACATGTAGAGGCAAGAAAGAGGCAGAATCGGTCTAATTCGGCCAGTCTGACAGTAAATGTGGTGGAGAGCAAAACAGCCGTTTCAGAGCGATAGGATGCTGTTTTGCACATTTCGACTTAAAAAGGCCCTGTCCTCACTGAATATTGAGCTGCAATGTGTGATTTGGATGAGGTTTTATCATTACAAGCTCGCATGGGATGTGTAATGAGGGAAAAAGCATGATTTTTATCCTCCACGAGAGGGGCCCTGACAGCGCCCCATTCATCCGGCTGAACGCGCACCCTCGCCGGCTTCCACTGCTCGGGCGAGCCGCTAGGATTGCTCTGCCCCACCGGTCCCGTTCCAAGCCAGCTACCTGCTTGAAACTGCACAATATGCTCACAAGCACCCTGTTCTTCACATGCAGAGGCAAGAAAGAGGCAGAATCGGTCTAATTCGGCCAGTCTGACAGTAAATGTGGTGGAGAGCAAAACAGCCGTTTCAGAGCGATAGGATGCTGTTTTGCACATTTCGACTTAAAAAGGCCCTGTCCTCACTGAATATTGAGCTGCAATGTGTGATTTGGATGAGGTTTTATCATTACAAGCTCGCATGGGATGTGTAATGAGGGAAAAAGCATGATTTTTATCCTCCACGAGAGGGGCCCTGACAGCGCCCCATTCATCCGGCTGAACGCGCACCCTCGCCGGCTTCCACTGCTCGGGCGAGCCGCTAGGATTGCTCTGCCCCACCGGTCCCGTTCCAAGGCAGCTACCTGCTGGAAACTGCACAATATGCTCACAAGCACCCTGTTCTTCACATGTAGAGGCAAGAAAGAGGCAGAATCGGTCTAATTCGGCCAGTCTGACAGTAAATGTGGTGGAGAGCAAAACAGCCGTTTCAGAGCGATAGGATGCTGTTTTGCACATTTCGACTTAAAAAGGCCCTGTCCTCACTGAATATTGATCTGCAATGTGTGATTTGGATGAGGTTTTATCATTACAAGCTCGCATGGGATGTGTAATGAGGGAAAAAGCATGATTTTTATCCTCCACGAGAGGGGCCCTGACAGCGCCCCATTCATCCGGCTGAACGCGCACCCTCGCCGGCTTCCACTGCTCGGGCGAGCCGCTAGGATTGCTCTGCCCCACCGGTCCCGTTCCAAGCCAGCTACCTGCTTGAAACTGCACAATATGCTCACAAGCACCCTGTTCTTCACATGCAGAGGCAAGAAAGAGGCAGAATCGGTCTAATTCGGCCAGTCTGACAGTAAATGTGGTGGAGAGCAAAACAGCCGTTTCAGAGCGATAGGATGCTGTTTTGCACATTTCGACTTAAAAAGGCCCTGTCCTCACTGAATATTGAGCTGCAATGTGTGATTTGGATGAGGTTTTATCATTACAAGCTCGCATGGGATGTGTAATGAGGGAAAAAGCATGATTTTTATCCTCCACGAGAGGGGCCCTGACAGCGCCCCATTCATCCGGCTGAACGCGCACCCTCGCCGGCTTCCACTGCTCGGGCGAGCCGCTAGGATTGCTCTGCCCCACCGGTCCCGTTCCAAGGCAGCTACCTGCTGGAAACTGCACAATATGCTCACAAGCACCCTGTTCTTCACATGTAGAGGCAAGAAAGAGGCAGAATCGGTCTAATTCGGCCAGTCTGACAGTAAATGTGGTGGAGAGCAAAACAGCCGTTTCAGAGCGATAGGATGCTGTTTTGCACATTTCGACTTAAAAAGGCCCTGTCCTCACTGAATATTGAGCTGCAATGTGTGATTTGGATGAGGTTTTATCATTACAAGCTCGCATGGGATGTGTAATGAGGGAAAAAGCATGATTTTTATCCTCCACGAGAGGGGCCCTGACAGCGCCCCATTCATCCGGCTGAACGCGCACCCTCGCCGGCTTCCACTGCTCGGGCGAGCCGCTAGGATTGCTCTGCCCCACCGGTCCCGTTCCAAGGCAGCTACCTGCTGGAAACTGCACAATATGCTCACAAGCACCCTGTTCTTCACATGTAGAGGCAAGAAAGAGGCAGAATCGGTCTAATTCGGCCAGTCTGACAGTAAATGTGGTGGAGAGCAAAACAGCCGTTTCAGAGCGATAGGATGCTGTTTTGCACATTTCGACTTAAAAAGGCCCTGTCCTCACTGAATATTGAGCTGCAATGTGTGATTTGGATGAGGTTTTATCATTACAAGCTCGCATGGGATGTGTAATGAGGGAAAAAGCATGATTTTTATCCTCCACGAGAGGGGCCCTGACAGCGCCCCATTCATCCGGCTGAACGCGCACCCTCGCCGGCTTCCACTGCTCGGGCGAGCCGCTAGGATTGCTCTGCCCCACCGGTCCCGTTCCAAGCCAGCTACCTGCTTGAAACTGCACAATATGCTCACAAGCACCCTGTTCTTCACATGCAGAGGCAAGAAAGAGGCAGAATCGGTCTAATTCGGCCAGTCTGACAGTAAATGTGGTGGAGAGCAAAACAGCCGTTTCAGAGCGATAGGATGCTGTTTTGCACATTTCGACTTAAAAAGGCCCTGTCCTCACTGAATATTGAGCTGCAATGTGTGATTTGGATGAGGTTTTATCATTACAAGCTCGCATGGGATGTGTAATGAGGGAAAAAGCATGATTTTTATCCTCCACGAGAGGGGCCCTGACAGCGCCCCATTCATCCGGCTGAACGCGCACCCTCGCCGGCTTCCACTGCTCGGGCGAGCCGCTAGGATTGCTCTGCCCCACCGGTCCCGTTCCAAGGCAGCTACCTGCGTGAAACTGCACAATATGCTCACAAGCACCCTGTTCTTCACATGTAGAGGCAAGAAAGAGGCAGAATCGGTCTAATTCGGCCAGTCTGACAGTAAATGTGGTGGAGAGCAAAACAGCCGTTTCAGAGCGATAGGATGCTTTTTTGCACATTTCGACTTAAAAAGGCCCTGTCCTCACTGAATATTGAGCTGCAATGTGTGATTTGGATGAGGTTTTATCATTACAAGCTCGCATGGGATGTGTAATGAGGGAAAAAGCATGATTTTTATCCTCCACGAGAGGGGCCCTGACAGCGCCCCATTCATCCGGCTGAACGCGCACCCTCGCCGGCTTCCACTGCTCGGGCGAGCCGCTAGGATTGCTCTGCCCCACCGGTCCCGTTCCAAGCCAGCTACCTGCTTGAAACTGCACAATATGCTCACAAGCACCCTGTTCTTCACATGCAGAGGCAAGAAAGAGGCAGAATCGGTCTAATTCGGCCAGTCTGACAGTAAATGTGGTGGAGAGCAAAACAGCCGTTTCAGAGCGATAGGATTCTTTTTTGCACATTTCGACTTAAAAAGGCCCTGTCCTCACTGAATATTGAGCTGCAATGTGTGATTTGGATGAGGTTTTATCATTACAAGCTCGCATGGGATGTGTAATGAGGGAAAAAGCATGATTTTTATCCTCCACGAGAGGGGCCCTGACAGCGCCCCATTCATCCGGCTGAACGCGCACCCTCGCCGGCTTCCACTGCTCGGGCGAGCCGCTAGGATTGCTCTGCCCCACCGGTCCCGTTCCAAGGCAGCTACCTGCGTGAAACTGCACAATATGCTCACAAGCACCCTGTTCTTCACATGTAGAGGCAAGAAAGAGGCAGAATCGGTCTAATTCGGCCAGTCTGACAGTAAATGTGGTGGAGAGCAAAACAGCCGTTTCAGAGCGATAGGATGCTTTTTTGCACATTTCGACTTAAAAAGGCCCTGTCCTCACTGAATATTGAGCTGCAATGTGTGATTTGGATGAGGTTTTATCATTACAAGCTCGCATGGGATGTGTAATGAGGGAAAAAGCATGATTTTTATCCTCCACGAGAGGGGCCCTGACAGCGCCCCATTCATCCGGCTGAACGCGCACCCTCGCCGGCTTCCACTGCTCGGGCGAGCCGCTAGGATTGCTCTGCCCCACCGGTCCCGTTCCAAGCCAGCTACCTGCTGGAAACTGCACAATATGCTCACAAGCACCCTGTTCTTCACATGCAGAGGCAAGAAAGAGGCAGAATCGGTCTAATTCGGCCAGTCTGACAGTAAATGTGGTGGAGAGCAAAACAGCCGTTTCAGAGCGATAGGATGCTGTTTTGCACATTTCGACTTAAAAAGGCCCTGTCCTCACTGAATATTGAGCTGCAATGTGTGATTTGGATGAGGTTTTATCATTACAAGCTCGCATGGGATGTGTAATGAGGGAAAAAGCATGATTTTTATCCTCCACGAGAGGGGCCCTGACAGCGCCCCATTCATCCGGCTGAACGCGCACCCTCGCCGGCTTCCACTGCTCGGGCGAGCCGCTAGGATTGCTCTGCCCCACCGGTCCCGTTCCAAGGCAGCTACCTGCTGGAAACTGCACAATATGCTCACAAGCACCCTGTTCTTCACATGTAGAGGCAAGAAAGAGGCAGAATCGGTCTAATTCGGCCAGTCTGACAGTAAATGTGGTGGAGAGCAAAACAGCCGTTTCAGAGCGATAGGATGCTGTTTTGCACATTTCGACTTAAAAAGGCCCTGTCCTCACTGAATATTGAGCTGCAATGTGTGATTTGGATGAGGTTTTATCATTACAAGCTCGCATGGGATGTGTAATGAGGGAAAAAGCATGATTTTTATCCTCCACGAGAGGGGCCCTGACAGCGCCCCATTCATCCGGCTGAACGCGCACCCTCGCCGGCTTCCACTGCTCGGGCGAGCCGCTAGGATTGCTCTGCCCCACCGGTCCCGTTCCAAGCCAGCTACCTGCTGGAAACTGCACAATATGCTCACAAGCACCCTGTTCTTCACATGTAGAGGCAAGAAAGAGGCAGAATCGGTCTAATTCGGCCAGTCTGACAGTAAATGTGGTGGAGAGCAAAACAGCCGTTTCAGAGCGATAGGATGCTGTTTTGCACATTTCGACTTAAAAAGGCCCTGTCCTCACTGAATATTGAGCTGCAATGTGTGATTTGGATGAGGTTTTATCATTACAAGCTCGCATGGGATGTGTAATGAGGGAAAAAGCATGATTTTTATCCTCCACGAGAGGGGCCCTGACAGCGCCCCATTCATCCGGCTGAACGCGCACCCTCGCCGGCTTCCACTGCTCGGGCGAGCCGCTAGGATTGCTCTGCCCCACCGGTCCCGTTCCAAGGCAGCTACCTGCTGGAAACTGCACAATATGCTCACAAGCACCCTGTTCTTCACATGTAGAGGCAAGAAAGAGGCAGAATCGGTCTAATTCGGCCAGTCTGACAGTAAATGTGGTGGAGAGCAAAACAGCCGTTTCAGAGCGATAGGATGCTGTTTTGCACATTTCGACTTAAAAAGGCCCTGTCCTCACTGAATATTGAGCTGCAATGTGTGATTTGGATGAGGTTTTATCATTACAAGCTCGCATGGGATGTGTAATGAGGGAAAAAGCATGATTTTTATCCTCCACGAGAGGGGCCCTGACAGCGCCCCATTCATCCGGCTGAACGCGCACCCTCGCCGGCTTCCACTGCTCGGGCGAGCCGCTAGGATTGCTCTGCCCCACCGGTCCCGTTCCAAGCCAGCTACCTGCTTGAAACTGCACAATATGCTCACAAGCACCCTGTTCTTCACATGCAGAGGCAAGAAAGAGGCAGAATCGGTCTAATTCGGCCAGTCTGACAGTAAATGTGGTGGAGAGCAAAACAGCCGTTTCAGAGCGATAGGATGCTTTTTTGCACATTTCGACTTAAAAAGGCCCTGTCCTCACTGAATATTGAGCTGCAATGTGTGATTTGGATGAGGTTTTATCATTACAAGCTCGCATGGGATGTGTAATGAGGGAAAAAGCATGATTTTTATCCTCCACGAGAGGGGCCCTGACAGCGCCCCATTCATCCGGCTGAACGCGCACCCTCGCCGGCTTCCACTGCTCGGGCGAGCCGCTAGGATTGCTCTGCCCCACCGGTCCCGTTCCAAGGCAGCTACCTGCGTGAAACTGCACAATATGCTCACAAGCACCCTGTTCTTCACATGTAGAGGCAAGAAAGAGGCAGAATCGGTCTAATTCGGCCAGTCTGACAGTAAATGTGGTGGAGAGCAAAACAGCCGTTTCAGAGCGATAGGATGCTTTTTTGCACATTTCGACTTAAAAAGGCCCTGTCCTCACTGAATATTGAGCTGCAATGTGTGATTTGGATGAGGTTTTATCATTACAAGCTCGCATGGGATGTGTAATGAGGGAAAAAGCATGATTTTTATCCTCAACGAGAGGGGCCCTGACAGCGCCCCATTCATCCGGCTGAACGCGCACCCTCGCCGGCTTCCACTGCTCGGGCGAGCCGCTAGGATTGCTCTGCCCCACCGGTCCCGTTCCAAGGCAGCTACCTGCGTGAAACTGCACAATATGCTCACAAGCACCCTGTTCTTCACATGTAGAGGCAAGAAAGAGGCAGAATCGGTCTAATTCGGCCAGTCTGACAGTAAATGTGGTGGAGAGCAAAACAGCCGTTTCAGAGCGATAGGATGCTGTTTTGCACATTTCGACTTAAAAAGGCCCTGTCCTCACTGAATATTGAGCTGCAATGTGTGATTTGGATGAGGTTTTATCATTACAAGCTCGCATGGGATGTGTAATGAGGGAAAAAGCATGATTTTTATCCTCCACGAGAGGGGCCCTGACAGCGCCCCATTCATCCGGCTGAACGCGCACCCTCGCCGGCTTCCACTGCTCGGGCGAGCCGCTAGGATTGCTCTGCCCCACCGGTCCCGTTCCAAGGCAGCTACCTGCTGGAAACTGCACAATATGCTCACAAGCACCCTGTTCTTCACATGTAGAGGCAAGAAAGAGGCAGAATCGGTCTAATTCGGCCAGTCTGACAGTAAATGTGGTGGAGAGCAAAACAGCCGTTTCAGAGCGATAGGATGCTGTTTTGCACATTTCGACTTAAAAAGGCCCTGTCCTCACTGAATATTGAGCTGCAATGTGTGATTTGGATGAGGTTTTATCATTACAAGCTCGCATGGGATGTGTAATGAGGGAAAAAGCATGATTTTTATCCTCCACGAGAGGGGCCCTGACAGCGCCCCATTCATCCGGCTGAACGCGCACCCTCGCCGGCTTCCACTGCTCGGGCGAGCCGCTAGGATTGCTCTGCCCCACCGGTCCCGTTCCAAGCCAGCTACCTGCTTGAAACTGCACAATATGCTCACAAGCACCCTGTTCTTCACATGCAGAGGCAAGAAAGAGGCAGAATCGGTCTAATTCGGCCAGTCTGACAGTAAATGTGGTGGAGAGCAAAACAGCCGTTTCAGAGCGATAGGATGCTGTTTTGCACATTTCGACTTAAAAAGGCCCTGTCCTCACTGAATATTGAGCTGCAATGTGTGATTTGGATGAGGTTTTATCATTACAAGCTCGCATGGGATGTGTAATGAGGGAAAAAGCATGATTTTTATCCTCCACGAGAGGGGCCCTGACAGCGCCCCATTCATCCGGCTGAACGCGCACCCTCGCCGGCTTCCACTGCTCGGGCGAGCCGCTAGGATTGCTCTGCCCCACCGGTCCCGTTCCAAGGCAGCTACCTGCTGGAAACTGCACAATATGCTCACAAGCACCCTGTTCTTCACATGTAGAGGCAAGAAAGAGGCAGAATCGGTCTAATTCGGCCAGTCTGACAGTAAATGTGGTGGAGAGCAAAACAGCCGTTTCAGAGCGATAGGATGCTGTTTTGCACATTTCGACTTAAAAAGGCCCTGTCCTCACTGAATATTGAGCTGCAATGTGTGATTTGGATGAGGTTTTATCATTACAAGCTCGCATGGGATGTGTAATGAGGGAAAAAGCATGATTTTTATCCTCCACGAGAGGGGCCCTGACAGCGCCCCATTCATCCGGCTGAACGCGCACCCTCGCCGGCTTCCACTGCTCGGGCGAGCCGCTAGGATTGCTCTGCCCCACCGGTCCCGTTCCAAGCCAGCTACCTGCTGGAAACTGCACAATATGCTCACAAGCACCCTGTTCTTCACATGTAGAGGCAAGAAAGAGGCAGAATCGGTCTAATTCGGCCAGTCTGACAGTAAATGTGGTGGAGAGCAAAACAGCCGTTTCAGAGCGATAGGATGCTGTTTTGCACATTTCGACTTAAAAAGGCCCTGTCCTCACTGAATATTGAGCTGCAATGTGTGATTTGGATGAGGTTTTATCATTACAAGCTCGCATGGGATGTGTAATGAGGGAAAAAGCATGATTTTTATCCTCCACGAGAGGGGCCCTGACAGCGCCCCATTCATCCGGCTGAACGCGCACCCTCGCCGGCTTCCACTGCTCGGGCGAGCCGCTAGGATTGCTCTGCCCCACCGGTCCCGTTCCAAGGCAGCTACCTGCTGGAAACTGCACAATATGCTCACAAGCACCCTGTTCTTCACATGTAGAGGCAAGAAAGAGGCAGAATCGGTCTAATTCGGCCAGTCTGACAGTAAATGTGGTGGAGAGCAAAACAGCCGTTTCAGAGCGATAGGACGCTTTTTTGCACATTTCGACTTAAAAAGGCCCTGTCCTCACTGAATATTGAGCTGCAATGTGTGATTTGGATGAGGTTTTATCATTACAAGCTCGCATGGGATGTGTAATGAGGGAAAAAGCATGATTTTTATCCTCCACGAGAGGGGCCCTGACAGCGCCCCATTCATCCGGCTGAACGCGCACCCTCGCCGGCTTCCACTGCTCGGGCGAGCCGCTAGGATTGCTCTGCCCCACCGGTCCCGTTCCAAGCCAGCTACCTGCTTGAAACTGCACAATATGCTCACAAGCACCCTGTTCTTCACATGCAGAGGCAAGAAAGAGGCAGAATCGGTCTAATTCGGCCAGTCTGACAGTAAATGTGGTGGAGAGCAAAACAGCCGTTTCAGAGCGATAGGACGCTTTTTTGCACATTTCGACTTAAAAAGGCCCTGTCCTCACTGAATATTGAGCTGCAATGTGTGATTTGGATGAGGTTTTATCATTACAAGCTCGCATGGGATGTGTAATGAGGGAAAAAGCATGATTTTTATCCTCCACGAGAGGGGCCCTGACAGCGCCCCATTCATCCGGCTGAACGCGCACCCTCGCCGGCTTCCACTGCTCGGGCGAGCCGCTAGGATTGCTCTGCCCCACCGGTCCCGTTCCAAGCCAGCTACCTGCTTGAAACTGCACAATATGCTCACAAGCACCCTGTTCTTCACATGCAGAGGCAAGAAAGAGGCAGAATCGGTCTAATTCGGCCAGTCTGACAGTAAATGTGGTGGAGAGCAAAACAGCCGTTTCAGAGCGATAGGACGCTTTTTTGCACATTTCGACTTAAAAAGGCCCTGTCCTCACTGAATATTGAGCTGCAATGTGTGATTTGGATGAGGTTTTATCATTACAAGCTCGCATGGGATGTGTAATGAGGGAAAAAGCATGATTTTTATCCTCCACGAGAGGGGCCCTGACAGCGCCCCATTCATCCGGCTGAACGCGCACCCTCGCCGGCTTCCACTGCTCGGGCGAGCCGCTAGGATTGCTCTGCCCCACCGGTCCCGTTCCAAGCCAGCTACCTGCTTGAAACTGCACAATATGCTCACAAGCACCCTGTTCTTCACATGCAGAGGCAAGAAAGAGGCAGAATCGGTCTAATTCGGCCAGTCTGACAGTAAATGTGGTGGAGAGCAAAACAGCCGTTTCAGAGCGATAGGATGCTTTTTTGCACATTTCGACTTAAAAAGGCCCTGTCCTCACTGAATATTGAGCTGCAATGTGTGATTTGGATGAGGTTTTATCATTACAAGCTCGCATGGGATGTGTAATGAGGGAAAAAGCATGATTTTTATCCTCCACGAGAGGGGCCCTGACAGCGCCCCATTCATCCGGCTGAACGCGCACCCTCGCCGGCTTCCACTGCTCGGGCGAGCCGCTAGGATTGCTCTGCCCCACCGGTCCCGTTCCAAGCCAGCTACCTGCTTGAAACTGCACAATATGCTCACAAGCACCCTGTTCTTCACATGCAGAGGCAAGAAAGAGGCAGAATCGGTCTAATTCGGCCAGTCTGACAGTAAATGTGGTGGAGAGCAAAACAGCCGTTTCAGAGCGATAGGACGCTTTTTTGCACATTTCGACTTAAAAAGGCCCTGTCCTCACTGAATATTGAGCTGCAATGTGTGATTTGGATGAGGTTTTATCATTACAAGCTCGCATGGGATGTGTAATGAGGGAAAAAGCATGATTTTTATCCTCCACGAGAGGGGCCCTGACAGCGCCCCATTCATCCGGCTGAACGCGCACCCTCGCCGGCTTCCACTGCTCGGGCGAGCCGCTAGGATTGCTCTGCCCCACCGGTCCCGTTCCAAGCCAGCTACCTGCTTGAAACTGCACAATATGCTCACAAGCACCCTGTTCTTCACATGCAGAGGCAAGAAAGAGGCAGAATCGGTCTAATTCGGCCAGTCTGACAGTAAATGTGGTGGAGAGCAAAACAGCCGTTTCAGAGCGATAGGACGCTTTTTTGCACATTTCGACTTAAAAAGGCCCTGTCCTCACTGAATATTGAGCTGCAATGTGTGATTTGGATGAGGTTTTATCATTACAAGCTCGCATGGGATGTGTAATGAGGGAAAAAGCATGATTTTTATCCTCCACGAGAGGGGCCCTGACAGCGCCCCATTCATCCGGCTGAACGCGCACCCTCGCCGGCTTCCACTGCTCGGGCGAGCCGCTAGGATTGCTCTGCCCCACCGGTCCCGTTCCAAGCCAGCTACCTGCTTGAAACTGCACAATATGCTCACAAGCACCCTGTTCTTCACATGCAGAGGCAAGAAAGAGGCAGAATCGGTCTAATTCGGCCAGTCTGACAGTAAATGTGGTGGAGAGCAAAACAGCCGTTTCAGAGCGATAGGACGCTTTTTTGCACATTTCGACTTAAAAAGGCCCTGTCCTCACTGAATATTGAGCTGCAATGTGTGATTTGGATGAGGTTTTATCATTACAAGCTCGCATGGGATGTGTAATGAGGGAAAAAGCATGATTTTTATCCTCCACGAGAGGGGCCCTGACAGCGCCCCATTCATCCGGCTGAACGCGCACCCTCGCCGGCTTCCACTGCTCGGGCGAGCCGCTAGGATTGCTCTGCCCCACCGGTCCCGTTCCAAGCCAGCTACCTGCTTGAAACTGCACAATATGCTCACAAGCACCCTGTTCTTCACATGCAGAGGCAAGAAAGAGGCAGAATCGGTCTAATTCGGCCAGTCTGACAGTAAATGTGGTGGAGAGCAAAACAGCCGTTTCAGAGCGATAGGACGCTTTTTTGCACATTTCGACTTAAAAAGGCCCTGTCCTCACTGAATATTGAGCTGCAATGTGTGATTTGGATGAGGTTTTATCATTACAAGCTCGCATGGGATGTGTAATGAGGGAAAAAGCATGATTTTTATCCTCCACGAGAGGGGCCCTGACAGCGCCCCATTCATCCGGCTGAACGCGCACCCTCGCCGGCTTCCACTGCTCGGGCGAGCCGCTAGGATTGCTCTGCCCCACCGGTCCCGTTCCAAGCCAGCTACCTGCTTGAAACTGCACAATATGCTCACAAGCACCCTGTTCTTCACATGCAGAGGCAAGAAAGAGGCAGAATCGGTCTAATTCGGCCAGTCTGACAGTAAATGTGGTGGAGAGCAAAACAGCCGTTTCAGAGCGATAGGACGCTTTTTTGCACATTTCGACTTAAAAAGGCCCTGTCCTCACTGAATATTGAGCTGCAATGTGTGATTTGGATGAGGTTTTATCATTACAAGCTCGCATGGGATGTGTAATGAGGGAAAAAGCATGATTTTTATCCTCCACGAGAGGGGCCCTGACAGCGCCCCATTCATCCGGCTGAACGCGCACCCTCGCCGGCTTCCACTGCTCGGGCGAGCCGCTAGGATTGCTCTGCCCCACCGGTCCCGTTCCAAGCCAGCTACCTGCTTGAAACTGCACAATATGCTCACAAGCACCCTGTTCTTCACATGCAGAGGCAAGAAAGAGGCAGAATCGGTCTAATTCGGCCAGTCTGACAGTAAATGTGGTGGAGAGCAAAACAGCCGTTTCAGAGCGATAGGACGCTTTTTTGCACATTTCGACTTAAAAAGGCCCTGTCCTCACTGAATATTGAGCTGCAATGTGTGATTTGGATGAGGTTTTATCATTACAAGCTCGCATGGGATGTGTAATGAGGGAAAAAGCATGATTTTTATCCTCCACGAGAGGGGCCCTGACAGCGCCCCATTCATCCGGCTGAACGCGCACCCTCGCCGGCTTCCACTGCTCGGGCGAGCCGCTAGGATTGCTCTGCCCCACCGGTCCCGTTCCAAGGCAGCTACCTGCTTGAAACTGCACAATATGCTCACAAGCACCCTGTTCTTCACATGTAGAGGCAAGAAAGAGGCAGAATCGGTCTAATTCGGCCAGTCTGACAGTAAATGTGGTGGAGAGCAAAACAGCCGTTTCAGAGCGATAGGTTGCTTTTTTGCACATTTCGACTTAAAAAGGCCCTGTCCTCACTGAATATTGAGCTGCAATGTGTGATTTGGATGAGGTTTTATCATTACAAGCTCGCATGGGATGTGTAATGAGGGAAAAAGCATGATTTTTATCCTCCACGAGAGGGGCCCTGACAGCGCCCCATTCATCCGGCTGAACGCGCACCCTCGCCGGCTTCCACTGCTCGGGCGAGCCGCTAGGATTGCTCTGCCCCACCGGTCCCGTTCCAAGCCAGCTACCTGCTTGAAACTGCACAATATGCTCACAAGCACCCTGTTCTTCACATGCAGAGGCAAGAAAGAGGCAGAATCGGTCTAATTCGGCCAGTCTGACAGTAAATGTGGTGGAGAGCAAAACAGCCGTTTCAGAGCGATAGGACGCTTTTTTGCACATTTCGACTTAAAAAGGCCCTGTCCTCACTGAATATTGAGCTGCAATGTGTGATTTGGATGAGGTTTTATCATTACAAGCTCGCATGGGATGTGTAATGAGGGAAAAAGCATGATTTTTATCCTCCACGAGAGGGGCCCTGACAGCGCCCCATTCATCCGGCTGAACGCGCACCCTCGCCGGCTTCCACTGCTCGGGCGAGCCGCTAGGATTGCTCTGCCCCACCGGTCCCGTTCCAAGCCAGCTACCTGCTTGAAACTGCACAATATGCTCACAAGCACCCTGTTCTTCACATGCAGAGGCAAGAAAGAGGCAGAATCGGTCTAATTCGGCCAGTCTGACAGTAAATGTGGTGGAGAGCAAAACAGCCGTTTCAGAGCGATAGGACGCTTTTTTGCACATTTCGACTTAAAAAGGCCCTGTCCTCACTGAATATTGAGCTGCAATGTGTGATTTGGATGAGGTTTTATCATTACAAGCTCGCATGGGATGTGTAATGAGGGAAAAAGCATGATTTTTATCCTCCACGAGAGGGGCCCTGACAGCGCCCCATTCATCCGGCTGAACGCGCACCCTCGCCGGCTTCCACTGCTCGGGCGAGCCGCTAGGATTGCTCTGCCCCACCGGTCCCGTTCCAAGCCAGCTACCTGCTTGAAACTGCACAATATGCTCACAAGCACCCTGTTCTTCACATGCAGAGGCAAGAAAGAGGCAGAATCGGTCTAATTCGGCCAGTCTGACAGTAAATGTGGTGGAGAGCAAAACAGCCGTTTCAGAGCGATAGGACGCTTTTTTGCACATTTCGACTTAAAAAGGCCCTGTCCTCACTGAATATTGAGCTGCAATGTGTGATTTGGATGAGGTTTTATCATTACAAGCTCGCATGGGATGTGTAATGAGGGAAAAAGCATGATTTTTATCCTCCACGAGAGGGGCCCTGACAGCGCCCCATTCATCCGGCTGAACGCGCACCCTCGCCGGCTTCCACTGCTCGGGCGAGCCGCTAGGATTGCTCTGCCCCACCGGTCCCGTTCCAAGCCAGCTACCTGCTTGAAACTGCACAATATGCTCACAAGCACCCTGTTCTTCACATGTAGAGGCAAGAAAGAGGCAGAATCGGTCTAATTCGGCCAGTCTGACAGTAAATGTGGTGGAGAGCAAAACAGCCGTTTCAGAGCGATAGGATGCTTTTTTGCACATTTCGACTTAAAAAGGCCCTGTCCTCACTGAATATTGAGCTGCAATGTGTGATTTGGATGAGGTTTTATCATTACAAGCTCGCATGGGATGTGTAATGAGGGAAAAAGCATGATTTTTATCCTCCACGACATGAATGGGGCCCTGACAGCGCCCCATTCATCCGGCTGAACGCGCACCCTCGCCGGCTTCCACTGCTCGGGCGAGCCGCTAGGATTGCTCTGCCCCACCGGTCCCGTTCCAAGCCAGCTACCTGCTTGAAACTGCACAATATGCTCACAAGCACCCTGTTCTTCACATGCAGAGGCAAGAAAGAGGCAGAATCGGTCTAATTCGGCCAGTCTGACAGTAAATGTGGTGGAGAGCAAAACAGCCGTTTCAGAGCGATAGGACGCTTTTTTGCACATTTCGACTTAAAAAGGCCCTGTCCTCACTGAATATTGAGCTGCAATGTGTGATTTGGATGAGGTTTTATCATTACAAGCTCGCATGGGATGTGTAATGAGGGAAAAAGCATGATTTTTATCCTCCACGAGAGGGGGCCCTGACAGCGCCCCATTCATCCGGCTGAACGCGCACCCTCGCCGGCTTCCACTGCTCGGGCGAGCCGCTAGGATTGCTCTGCCCCACCGGTCCCGTTCCAAGCCAGCTACCTGCTTGAAACTGCACAATATGCTCACAAGCACCCTGTTCTTCACATGTAGAGGCAAGAAAGAGGCAGAATCGGTCTAATTCGGCCAGTCTGACAGTAAATGTGGTGGAGAGCAAAACAGCCGTTTCAGAGCGATAGGATGCTTTTTTGCACATTTCGACTTAAAAAGGCCCTGTCCTCACTGAATATTGAGCTGCAATGTGTGATTTGGATGAGGTTTTATCATTACAAGCTCGCATGGGATGTGTAATGAGGGAAAAAGCATGATTTTTATCCTCCACGAGAGGGGCCCTGACAGCGCCCCATTCATCCGGCTGAACGCGCACCCTCGCCGGCTTCCACTGCTCGGGCGAGCCGCTAGGATTGCTCTGCCCCACCGGTCCCGTTCCAAGCCAGCTACCTGCTTGAAACTGCACAATATGCTCACAAGCACCCTGTTCTTCACATGCAGAGGCAAGAAAGAGGCAGAATCGGTCTAATTCGGCCAGTCTGACAGTAAATGTGGTGGAGAGCAAAACAGCCGTTTCAGAGCGATAGGACGCTTTTTTGCACATTTCGACTTAAAAAGGCCCTGTCCTCACTGAATATTGAGCTGCAATGTGTGATTTGGATGAGGTTTTATCATTACAAGCTCGCATGGGATGTGTAATGAGGGAAAAAGCATGATTTTTATCCTCCACGACATGAATGGGGCCCTGACAGCGCCCCATTCATCCGGCTGAACGCGCACCCTCGCCGGCTTCCACTGCTCGGGCGAGCCGCTAGGATTGCTCTGCCCCACCGGTCCCGTTCCAAGCCAGCTACCTGCTTGAAACTGCACAATATGCTCACAAGCACCCTGTTCTTCACATGTAGAGGCAAGAAAGAGGCAGAATCGGTCTAATTCGGCCAGTCTGACAGTAAATGTGGTGGAGAGCAAAACAGCCGTTTCAGAGCGATAGGTTGCTTTTTTGCACATTTCGACTTAAAAAGGCCCTGTCCTCACTGAATATTGAGCTGCAATGTGTGATTTGGATGAGGTTTTATCATTACAAGCTCGCATGGGATGTGTAATGAGGGAAAAAGCATGATTTTTATCCTCCACGAGAGGGGCCCTGACAGCGCCCCATTCATCCGGCTGAACGCGCACCCTCGCCGGCTTCCACTGCTCGGGCGAGCCGCTAGGATTGCTCTGCCCCACCGGTCCCGTTCCAAGCCAGCTACCTGCTTGAAACTGCACAATATGCTCACAAGCACCCTGTTCTTCACATGCAGAGGCAAGAAAGAGGCAGAATCGGTCTAATTCGGCCAGTCTGACAGTAAATGTGGTGGAGAGCAAAACAGCCGTTTCAGAGCGATAGGACGCTTTTTTGCACATTTCGACTTAAAAAGGCCCTGTCCTCACTGAATATTGAGCTGCAATGTGTGATTTGGATGAGGTTTTATCATTACAAGCTCGCATGGGATGTGTAATGAGGGAAAAAGCATGATTTTTATCCTCCACGAGAGGGGCCCTGACAGCGCCCCATTCATCCGGCTGAACGCGCACCCTCGCCGGCTTCCACTGCTCGGGCGAGCCGCTAGGATTGCTCTGCCCCACCGGTCCCGTTCCAAGCCAGCTACCTGCTTGAAACTGCACAATATGCTCACAAGCACCCTGTTCTTCACATGCAGAGGCAAGAAAGAGGCAGAATCGGTCTAATTCGGCCAGTCTGACAGTAAATGTGGTGGAGAGCAAAACAGCCGTTTCAGAGCGATAGGACGCTTTTTTGCACATTTCGACTTAAAAAGGCCCTGTCCTCACTGAATATTGAGCTGCAATGTGTGATTTGGATGAGGTTTTATCATTACAAGCTCGCATGGGATGTGTAATGAGGGAAAAAGCATGATTTTTATCCTCCACGAGAGGGGCCCTGACAGCGCCCCATTCATCCGGCTGAACGCGCACCCTCGCCGGCTTCCACTGCTCGGGCGAGCCGCTAGGATTGCTCTGCCCCACCGGTCCCGTTCCAAGCCAGCTACCTGCTTGAAACTGCACAATATGCTCACAAGCACCCTGTTCTTCACATGCAGAGGCAAGAAAGAGGCAGAATCGGTCTAATTCGGCCAGTCTGACAGTAAATGTGGTGGAGAGCAAAACAGCCGTTTCAGAGCGATAGGACGCTTTTTTGCACATTTCGACTTAAAAAGGCCCTGTCCTCACTGAATATTGAGCTGCAATGTGTGATTTGGATGAGGTTTTATCATTACAAGCTCGCATGGGATGTGTAATGAGGGAAAAAGCATGATTTTTATCCTCCACGAGAGGGGCCCTGACAGCGCCCCATTCATCCGGCTGAACGCGCACCCTCGCCGGCTTCCACTGCTCGGGCGAGCCGCTAGGATTGCTCTGCCCCACCGGTCCCGTTCCAAGCCAGCTACCTGCTTGAAACTGCACAATATGCCACAAGCACCCTGTTCTTCACATGTAGAGGCAAGAAAGAGGCAGAATCGGTCTAATTCGGCCAGTCTGACAGTAAATGTGGTGGAGAGCAAAACAGCCGTTTCAGAGCGATAGGTTGCTTTTTTGCACATTTCGACTTAAAAAGGCCCTGTCCTCACTGAATATTGAGCTGCAATGTGTGATTTGGATGAGGTTTTATCATTACAAGCTCGCA
The DNA here is from genome assembly GCF_963514085.1 of Chelon labrosus. NCBI lineage: Eukaryota > Metazoa > Chordata > Actinopteri > Mugiliformes > Mugilidae > Chelon > Chelon labrosus. The sequence continues at coordinate 39,449 of NW_028181711.1, read as the reverse complement.
TGGGATGTGTAATGAGGGAAAAAGCATGATTTTTATCCTCCACGAGAGGGGCCCTGACAGCGCCCCATTCATCCGGCTGAACGCGCACCCTCGCCGGCTTCCACTGCTCGGGCGAGCCGCTAGGATTGCTCTGCCCCACCGGTCCCGTTCCAAGCCAGCTACCTGCTTGAAACTGCACAATATGCTCACAAGCACCCTGTTCTTCACATGCAGAGGCAAGAAAGAGGCAGAATCGGTCTAATTCGGCCAGTCTGACAGTAAATGTGGTGGAGAGCAAAACAGCCGTTTCAGAGCGATAGGACGCTTTTTTGCACATTTCGACTTAAAAAGGCCCTGTCCTCACTGAATATTGAGCTGCAATGTGTGATTTGGATGAGGTTTTATCATTACAAGCTCGCATGGGATGTGTAATGAGGGAAAAAGCATGATTTTTATCCTCCACGAGAGGGGCCCTGACAGCGCCCCATTCATCCGGCTGAACGCGCACCCTCGCCGGCTTCCACTGCTCGGGCGAGCCGCTAGGATTGCTCTGCCCCACCGGTCCCGTTCCAAGCCAGCTACCTGCTTGAAACTGCACAATATGCTCACAAGCACCCTGTTCTTCACATGTAGAGGCAAGAAAGAGGCAGAATCGGTCTAATTCGGCCAGTCTGACAGTAAATGTGGTGGAGAGCAAAACAGCCGTTTCAGAGCGATAGGATGCTTTTTTGCACATTTCGACTTAAAAAGGCCCTGTCCTCACTGAATATTGAGCTGCAATGTGTGATTTGGATGAGGTTTTATCATTACAAGCTCGCATGGGATGTGTAATGAGGGAAAAAGCATGATTTTTATCCTCCACGAGAGGGGCCCTGACAGCGCCCCATTCATCCGGCTGAACGCGCACCCTCGCCGGCTTCCACTGCTCGGGCGAGCCGCTAGGATTGCTCTGCCCCACCGGTCCCGTTCCAAGCCAGCTACCTGCTTGAAACTGCACAATATGCTCACAAGCACCCTGTTCTTCACATGCAGAGGCAAGAAAGAGGCAGAATCGGTCTAATTCGGCCAGTCTGACAGTAAATGTGGTGGAGAGCAAAACAGCCGTTTCAGAGCGATAGGACGCTTTTTTGCACATTTCGACTTAAAAAGGCCCTGTCCTCACTGAATATTGAGCTGCAATGTGTGATTTGGATGAGGTTTTATCATTACAAGCTCGCATGGGATGTGTAATGAGGGAAAAAGCATGATTTTTATCCTCCACGAGAGGGGCCCTGACAGCGCCCCATTCATCCGGCTGAACGCGCACCCTCGCCGGCTTCCACTGCTCGGGCGAGCCGCTAGGATTGCTCTGCCCCACCGGTCCCGTTCCAAGCCAGCTACCTGCTTGAAACTGCACAATATGCTCACAAGCACCCTGTTCTTCACATGCAGAGGCAAGAAAGAGGCAGAATCGGTCTAATTCGGCCAGTCTGACAGTAAATGTGGTGGAGAGCAAAACAGCCGTTTCAGAGCGATAGGACGCTTTTTTGCACATTTCGACTTAAAAAGGCCCTGTCCTCACTGAATATTGAGCTGCAATGTGTGATTTGGATGAGGTTTTATCATTACAAGCTCGCATGGGATGTGTAATGAGGGAAAAAGCATGATTTTTATCCTCCACGAGAGGGGCCCTGACAGCGCCCCATTCATCCGGCTGAACGCGCACCCTCGCCGGCTTCCACTGCTCGGGCGAGCCGCTAGGATTGCTCTGCCCCACCGGTCCCGTTCCAAGCCAGCTACCTGCTTGAAACTGCACAATATGCTCACAAGCACCCTGTTCTTCACATGCAGAGGCAAGAAAGAGGCAGAATCGGTCTAATTCGGCCAGTCTGACAGTAAATGTGGTGGAGAGCAAAACAGCCGTTTCAGAGCGATAGGACGCTTTTTTGCACATTTCGACTTAAAAAGGCCCTGTCCTCACTGAATATTGAGCTGCAATGTGTGATTTGGATGAGGTTTTATCATTACAAGCTCGCATGGGATGTGTAATGAGGGAAAAAGCATGATTTTTATCCTCCACGAGAGGGGCCCTGACAGCGCCCCATTCATCCGGCTGAACGCGCACCCTCGCCGGCTTCCACTGCTCGGGCGAGCCGCTAGGATTGCTCTGCCCCACCGGTCCCGTTCCAAGCCAGCTACCTGCTTGAAACTGCACAATATGCTCACAAGCACCCTGTTCTTCACATGCAGAGGCAAGAAAGAGGCAGAATCGGTCTAATTCGGCCAGTCTGACAGTAAATGTGGTGGAGAGCAAAACAGCCGTTTCAGAGCGATAGGACGCTTTTTTGCACATTTCGACTTAAAAAGGCCCTGTCCTCACTGAATATTGAGCTGCAATGTGTGATTTGGATGAGGTTTTATCATTACAAGCTCGCATGGGATGTGTAATGAGGGAAAAAGCATGATTTTTATCCTCCACGAGAGGGGCCCTGACAGCGCCCCATTCATCCGGCTGAACGCGCACCCTCGCCGGCTTCCACTGCTCGGGCGAGCCGCTAGGATTGCTCTGCCCCACCGGTCCCGTTCCAAGCCAGCTACCTGCTTGAAACTGCACAATATGCTCACAAGCACCCTGTTCTTCACATGCAGAGGCAAGAAAGAGGCAGAATCGGTCTAATTCGGCCAGTCTGACAGTAAATGTGGTGGAGAGCAAAACAGCCGTTTCAGAGCGATAGGACGCTTTTTTGCACATTTCGACTTAAAAAGGCCCTGTCCTCACTGAATATTGAGCTGCAATGTGTGATTTGGATGAGGTTTTATCATTACAAGCTCGCATGGGATGTGTAATGAGGGAAAAAGCATGATTTTTATCCTCCACGAGAGGGGCCCTGACAGCGCCCCATTCATCCGGCTGAACGCGCACCCTCGCCGGCTTCCACTGCTCGGGCGAGCCGCTAGGATTGCTCTGCCCCACCGGTCCCGTTCCAAGCCAGCTACCTGCTTGAAACTGCACAATATGCTCACAAGCACCCTGTTCTTCACATGCAGAGGCAAGAAAGAGGCAGAATCGGTCTAATTCGGCCAGTCTGACAGTAAATGTGGTGGAGAGCAAAACAGCCGTTTCAGAGCGATAGGACGCTTTTTTGCACATTTCGACTTAAAAAGGCCCTGTCCTCACTGAATATTGAGCTGCAATGTGTGATTTGGATGAGGTTTTATCATTACAAGCTCGCATGGGATGTGTAATGAGGGAAAAAGCATGATTTTTATCCTCCACGAGAGGGGCCCTGACAGCGCCCCATTCATCCGGCTGAACGCGCACCCTCGCCGGCTTCCACTGCTCGGGCGAGCCGCTAGGATTGCTCTGCCCCACCGGTCCCGTTCCAAGCCAGCTACCTGCTTGAAACTGCACAATATGCTCACAAGCACCCTGTTCTTCACATGTAGAGGCAAGAAAGAGGCAGAATCGGTCTAATTCGGCCAGTCTGACAGTAAATGTGGTGGAGAGCAAAACAGCCGTTTCAGAGCGATAGGTTGCTTTTTTGCACATTTCGACTTAAAAAGGCCCTGTCCTCACTGAATATTGAGCTGCAATGTGTGATTTGGATGAGGTTTTATCATTACAAGCTCGCATGGGATGTGTAATGAGGGAAAAAGCATGATTTTTATCCTCCACGAGAGGGGCCCTGACAGCGCCCCATTCATCCGGCTGAACGCGCACCCTCGCCGGCTTCCACTGCTCGGGCGAGCCGCTAGGATTGCTCTGCCCCACCGGTCCCGTTCCAAGCCAGCTACCTGCTTGAAACTGCACAATATGCTCACAAGCACCCTGTTCTTCACATGCAGAGGCAAGAAAGAGGCAGAATCGGTCTAATTCGGCCAGTCTGACAGTAAATGTGGTGGAGAGCAAAACAGCCGTTTCAGAGCGATAGGACGCTTTTTTGCACATTTCGACTTAAAAAGGCCCTGTCCTCACTGAATATTGAGCTGCAATGTGTGATTTGGATGAGGTTTTATCATTACAAGCTCGCATGGGATGTGTAATGAGGGAAAAAGCATGATTTTTATCCTCCACGAGAGGGGCCCTGACAGCGCCCCATTCATCCGGCTGAACGCGCACCCTCGCCGGCTTCCACTGCTCGGGCGAGCCGCTAGGATTGCTCTGCCCCACCGGTCCCGTTCCAAGCCAGCTACCTGCTTGAAACTGCACAATATGCTCACAAGCACCCTGTTCTTCACATGCAGAGGCAAGAAAGAGGCAGAATCGGTCTAATTCGGCCAGTCTGACAGTAAATGTGGTGGAGAGCAAAACAGCCGTTTCAGAGCGATAGGACGCTTTTTTGCACATTTCGACTTAAAAAGGCCCTGTCCTCACTGAATATTGAGCTGCAATGTGTGATTTGGATGAGGTTTTATCATTACAAGCTCGCATGGGATGTGTAATGAGGGAAAAAGCATGATTTTTATCCTCCACGAGAGGGGCCCTGACAGCGCCCCATTCATCCGGCTGAACGCGCACCCTCGCCGGCTTCCACTGCTCGGGCGAGCCGCTAGGATTGCTCTGCCCCACCGGTCCCGTTCCAAGCCAGCTACCTGCTTGAAACTGCACAATATGCTCACAAGCACCCTGTTCTTCACATGCAGAGGCAAGAAAGAGGCAGAATCGGTCTAATTCGGCCAGTCTGACAGTAAATGTGGTGGAGAGCAAAACAGCCGTTTCAGAGCGATAGGACGCTTTTTTGCACATTTCGACTTAAAAAGGCCCTGTCCTCACTGAATATTGAGCTGCAATGTGTGATTTGGATGAGGTTTTATCATTACAAGCTCGCATGGGATGTGTAATGAGGGAAAAAGCATGATTTTTATCCTCCACGAGAGGGGCCCTGACAGCGCCCCATTCATCCGGCTGAACGCGCACCCTCGCCGGCTTCCACTGCTCGGGCGAGCCGCTAGGATTGCTCTGCCCCACCGGTCCCGTTCCAAGCCAGCTACCTGCTTGAAACTGCACAATATGCTCACAAGCACCCTGTTCTTCACATGTAGAGGCAAGAAAGAGGCAGAATCGGTCTAATTCGGCCAGTCTGACAGTAAATGTGGTGGAGAGCAAAACAGCCGTTTCAGAGCGATAGGATTCTTTTTTGCACATTTCGACTTAAAAAGGCCCTGTCCTCACTGAATATTGAGCTGCAATGTGTGATTTGGATGAGGTTTTATCATTACAAGCTCGCATGGGATGTGTAATGAGGGAAAAAGCATGATTTTTATCCTCCACGAGAGGGGCCCTGACAGCGCCCCATTCATCCGGCTGAACGCGCACCCTCGCCGGCTTCCACTGCTCGGGCGAGCCGCTAGGATTGCTCTGCCCCACCGGTCCCGTTCCAAGCCAGCTACCTGCTTGAAACTGCACAATATGCTCACAAGCACCCTGTTCTTCACATGCAGAGGCAAGAAAGAGGCAGAATCGGTCTAATTCGGCCAGTCTGACAGTAAATGTGGTGGAGAGCAAAACAGCCGTTTCAGAGCGATAGGACGCTTTTTTGCACATTTCGACTTAAAAAGGCCCTGTCCTCACTGAATATTGAGCTGCAATGTGTGATTTGGATGAGGTTTTATCATTACAAGCTCGCATGGGATGTGTAATGAGGGAAAAAGCATGATTTTTATCCTCCACGAGAGGGGCCCTGACAGCGCCCCATTCATCCGGCTGAACGCGCACCCTCGCCGGCTTCCACTGCTCGGGCGAGCCGCTAGGATTGCTCTGCCCCACCGGTCCCGTTCCAAGCCAGCTACCTGCTTGAAACTGCACAATATGCTCACAAGCACCCTGTTCTTCACATGCAGAGGCAAGAAAGAGGCAGAATCGGTCTAATTCGGCCAGTCTGACAGTAAATGTGGTGGAGAGCAAAACAGCCGTTTCAGAGCGATAGGACGCTTTTTTGCACATTTCGACTTAAAAAGGCCCTGTCCTCACTGAATATTGAGCTGCAATGTGTGATTTGGATGAGGTTTTATCATTACAAGCTCGCATGGGATGTGTAATGAGGGAAAAAGCATGATTTTTATCCTCCACGAGAGGGGCCCTGACAGCGCCCCATTCATCCGGCTGAACGCGCACCCTCGCCGGCTTCCACTGCTCGGGCGAGCCGCTAGGATTGCTCTGCCCCACCGGTCCCGTTCCAAGCCAGCTACCTGCTTGAAACTGCACAATATGCTCACAAGCACCCTGTTCTTCACATGCAGAGGCAAGAAAGAGGCAGAATCGGTCTAATTCGGCCAGTCTGACAGTAAATGTGGTGGAGAGCAAAACAGCCGTTTCAGAGCGATAGGACGCTTTTTTGCACATTTCGACTTAAAAAGGCCCTGTCCTCACTGAATATTGAGCTGCAATGTGTGATTTGGATGAGGTTTTATCATTACAAGCTCGCATGGGATGTGTAATGAGGGAAAAAGCATGATTTTTATCCTCCACGAGAGGGGCCCTGACAGCGCCCCATTCATCCGGCTGAACGCGCACCCTCGCCGGCTTCCACTGCTCGGGCGAGCCGCTAGGATTGCTCCGCCCCACCGGTCCCGTTCCAAGCCAGCTACCTGCTTGAAACTGCACAATATGCTCACAAGCACCCTGTTCTTCACATGTAGAGGCAAGAAAGAGGCAGAATCGGTCTAATTCGGCCAGTCTGACAGTAAATGTGGTGGAGAGCAAAACAGCCGTTTCAGAGCGATAGGATGCTTTTTTGCACATTTCGACTTAAAAAGGCCCTGTCCTCACTGAATATTGAGCTGCAATGTGTGATTTGGATGAGGTTTTATCATTACAAGCTCGCATGGGATGTGTAATGAGGGAAAAAGCATGATTTTTATCCTCCACGAGAGGGGCCCTGACAGCGCCCCATTCATCCGGCTGAACGCGCACCCTCGCCGGCTTCCACTGCTCGGGCGAGCCGCTAGGATTGCTCTGCCCCACCGGTCCCGTTCCAAGCCAGCTACCTGCTTGAAACTGCACAATATGCTCACAAGCACCCTGTTCTTCACATGCAGAGGCAAGAAAGAGGCAGAATCGGTCTAATTCGGCCAGTCTGACAGTAAATGTGGTGGAGAGCAAAACAGCCGTTTCAGAGCGATAGGACGCTTTTTTGCACATTTCGACTTAAAAAGGCCCTGTCCTCACTGAATATTGAGCTGCAATGTGTGATTTGGATGAGGTTTTATCATTACAAGCTCGCATGGGATGTGTAATGAGGGAAAAAGCATGATTTTTATCCTCCACGAGAGGGGCCCTGACAGCGCCCCATTCATCCGGCTGAACGCGCACCCTCGCCGGCTTCCACTGCTCGGGCGAGCCGCTAGGATTGCTCTGCCCCACCGGTCCCGTTCCAAGCCAGCTACCTGCTTGAAACTGCACAATATGCTCACAAGCACCCTGTTCTTCACATGCAGAGGCAAGAAAGAGGCAGAATCGGTCTAATTCGGCCAGTCTGACAGTAAATGTGGTGGAGAGCAAAACAGCCGTTTCAGAGCGATAGGACGCTTTTTTGCACATTTCGACTTAAAAAGGCCCTGTCCTCACTGAATATTGAGCTGCAATGTGTGATTTGGATGAGGTTTTATCATTACAAGCTCGCATGGGATGTGTAATGAGGGAAAAAGCATGATTTTTATCCTCCACGAGAGGGGCCCTGACAGCGCCCCATTCATCCGGCTGAACGCGCACCCTCGCCGGCTTCCACTGCTCGGGCGAGCCGCTAGGATTGCTCTGCCCCACCGGTCCCGTTCCAAGCCAGCTACCTGCTTGAAACTGCACAATATGCTCACAAGCACCCTGTTCTTCACATGCAGAGGCAAGAAAGAGGCAGAATCGGTCTAATTCGGCCAGTCTGACAGTAAATGTGGTGGAGAGCAAAACAGCCGTTTCAGAGCGATAGGACGCTTTTATGCACATTTCGACTTAAAAAGGCCCTGTCCTCACTGAATATTGAGCTGCAATGTGTGATTTGGATGAGGTTTTATCATTACAAGCTCGCATGGGATGTGTAATGAGGGAAAAAGCATGATTTTTATCCTCCACGAGAGGGGCCCTGACAGCGCCCCATTCATCCGGCTGAACGCGCACCCTCGCCGGCTTCCACTGCTCGGGCGAGCCGCTAGGATTGCTCTGCCCCACCGGTCCCGTTCCAAGCCAGCTACCTGCTTGAAACTGCACAATATGCTCACAAGCACCCTGTTCTTCACATGCAGAGGCAAGAAAGAGGCAGAATCGGTCTAATTCGGCCAGTCTGACAGTAAATGTGGTGGAGAGCAAAACAGCCGTTTCAGAGCGATAGGACGCTTTTTTGCACATTTCGACTTAAAAAGGCCCTGTCCTCACTGAATATTGAGCTGCAATGTGTGATTTGGATGAGGTTTTATCATTACAAGCTCGCATGGGATGTGTAATGAGGGAAAAAGCATGATTTTTATCCTCCACGAGAGGGGCCCTGACAGCGCCCCATTCATCCGGCTGAACGCGCACCCTCGCCGGCTTCCACTGCTCGGGCGAGCCGCTAGGATTGCTCTGCCCCACCGGTCCCGTTCCAAGCCAGCTACCTGCTTGAAACTGCACAATATGCTCACAAGCACCCTGTTCTTCACATGCAGAGGCAAGAAAGAGGCAGAATCGGTCTAATTCGGCCAGTCTGACAGTAAATGTGGTGGAGAGCAAAACAGCCGTTTCAGAGCGATAGGACGCTTTTTTGCACATTTCGACTTAAAAAGGCCCTGTCCTCACTGAATATTGAGCTGCAATGTGTGATTTGGATGAGGTTTTATCATTACAAGCTCGCATGGGATGTGTAATGAGGGAAAAAGCATGATTTTTATCCTCCACGAGAGGGGCCCTGACAGCGCCCCATTCATCCGGCTGAACGCGCACCCTCGCCGGCTTCCACTGCTCGGGCGAGCCGCTAGGATTGCTCTGCCCCACCGGTCCCGTTCCAAGCCAGCTACCTGCTTGAAACTGCACAATATGCTCACAAGCACCCTGTTCTTCACATGCAGAGGCAAGAAAGAGGCAGAATCGGTCTAATTCGGCCAGTCTGACAGTAAATGTGGTGGAGAGCAAAACAGCCGTTTCAGAGCGATAGGACGCTTTTTTGCACATTTCGACTTAAAAAGGCCCTGTCCTCACTGAATATTGAGCTGCAATGTGTGATTTGGATGAGGTTTTATCATTACAAGCTCGCATGGGATGTGTAATGAGGGAAAAAGCATGATTTTTATCCTCCACGAGAGGGGCCCTGACAGCGCCCCATTCATCCGGCTGAACGCGCACCCTCGCCGGCTTCCACTGCTCGGGCGAGCCGCTAGGATTGCTCTGCCCCACCGGTCCCGTTCCAAGCCAGCTACCTGCTTGAAACTGCACAATATGCTCACAAGCACCCTGTTCTTCACATGCAGAGGCAAGAAAGAGGCAGAATCGGTCTAATTCGGCCAGTCTGACAGTAAATGTGGTGGAGAGCAAAACAGCCGTTTCAGAGCGATAGGACGCTTTTTTGCACATTTCGACTTAAAAAGGCCCTGTCCTCACTGAATATTGAGCTGCAATGTGTGATTTGGATGAGGTTTTATCATTACAAGCTCGCATGGGATGTGTAATGAGGGAAAAAGCATGATTTTTATCCTCCACGAGAGGGGCCCTGACAGCGCCCCATTCATCCGGCTGAACGCGCACCCTCGCCGGCTTCCACTGCTCGGGCGAGCCGCTAGGATTGCTCTGCCCCACCGGTCCCGTTCCAAGCCAGCTACCTGCTTGAAACTGCACAATATGCTCACAAGCACCCTGTTCTTCACATGCAGAGGCAAGAAAGAGGCAGAATCGGTCTAATTCGGCCAGTCTGACAGTAAATGTGGTGGAGAGCAAAACAGCCGTTTCAGAGCGATAGGACGCTTTTTTGCACATTTCGACTTAAAAAGGCCCTGTCCTCACTGAATATTGAGCTGCAATGTGTGATTTGGATGAGGTTTTATCATTACAAGCTCGCATGGGATGTGTAATGAGGGAAAAAGCATGATTTTTATCCTCCACGAGAGGGGCCCTGACAGCGCCCCATTCATCCGGCTGAACGCGCACCCTCGCCGGCTTCCACTGCTCGGGCGAGCCGCTAGGATTGCTCTGCCCCACCGGTCCCGTTCCAAGCCAGCTACCTGCTTGAAACTGCACAATATGCTCACAAGCACCCTGTTCTTCACATGCAGAGGCAAGAAAGAGGCAGAATCGGTCTAATTCGGCCAGTCTGACAGTAAATGTGGTGGAGAGCAAAACAGCCGTTTCAGAGCGATAGGACGCTTTTTTGCACATTTCGACTTAAAAAGGCCCTGTCCTCACTGAATATTGAGCTGCAATGTGTGATTTGGATGAGGTTTTATCATTACAAGCTCGCATGGGATGTGTAATGAGGGAAAAAGCATGATTTTTATCCTCCACGAGAGGGGCCCTGACAGCGCCCCATTCATCCGGCTGAACGCGCACCCTCGCCGGCTTCCACTGCTCGGGCGAGCCGCTAGGATTGCTCTGCCCCACCGGTCCCGTTCCAAGCCAGCTACCTGCTTGAAACTGCACAATATGCTCACAAGCACCCTGTTCTTCACATGCAGAGGCAAGAAAGAGGCAGAATCGGTCTAATTCGGCCAGTCTGACAGTAAATGTGGTGGAGAGCAAAACAGCCGTTTCAGAGCGATAGGACGCTTTTTTGCACATTTCGACTTAAAAAGGCCCTGTCCTCACTGAATATTGAGCTGCAATGTGTGATTTGGATGAGGTTTTATCATTACAAGCTCGCATGGGATGTGTAATGAGGGAAAAAGCATGATTTTTATCCTCCACGAGAGGGGCCCTGACAGCGCCCCATTCATCCGGCTGAACGCGCACCCTCGCCGGCTTCCACTGCTCGGGCGAGCCGCTAGGATTGCTCTGCCCCACCGGTCCCGTTCCAAGCCAGCTACCTGCTTGAAACTGCACAATATGCTCACAAGCACCCTGTTCTTCACATGTAGAGGCAAGAAAGAGGCAGAATCGGTCTAATTCGGCCAGTCTGACAGTAAATGTGGTGGAGAGCAAAACAGCCGTTTCAGAGCGATAGGTTGCTTTTTTGCACATTTCGACTTAAAAAGGCCCTGTCCTCACTGAATATTGAGCTGCAATGTGTGATTTGGATGAGGTTTTATCATTACAAGCTCGCATGGGATGTGTAATGAGGGAAAAAGCATGATTTTTATCCTCCACGAGAGGGGCCCTGACAGCGCCCCATTCATCCGGCTGAACGCGCACCCTCGCCGGCTTCCACTGCTCGGGCGAGCCGCTAGGATTGCTCTGCCCCACCGGTCCCGTTCCAAGCCAGCTACCTGCTTGAAACTGCACAATATGCTCACAAGCACCCTGTTCTTCACATGCAGAGGCAAGAAAGAGGCAGAATCGGTCTAATTCGGCCAGTCTGACAGTAAATGTGGTGGAGAGCAAAACAGCCGTTTCAGAGCGATAGGACGCTTTTTTGCACATTTCGACTTAAAAAGGCCCTGTCCTCACTGAATATTGAGCTGCAATGTGTGATTTGGATGAGGTTTTATCATTACAAGCTCGCATGGGATGTGTAATGAGGGAAAAAGCATGATTTTTATCCTCCACGAGAGGGGCCCTGACAGCGCCCCATTCATCCGGCTGAACGCGCACCCTCGCCGGCTTCCACTGCTCGGGCGAGCCGCTAGGATTGCTCTGCCCCACCGGTCCCGTTCCAAGCCAGCTACCTGCTTGAAACTGCACAATATGCTCACAAGCACCCTGTTCTTCACATGCAGAGGCAAGAAAGAGGCAGAATCGGTCTAATTCGGCCAGTCTGACAGTAAATGTGGTGGAGAGCAAAACAGCCGTTTCAGAGCGATAGGACGCTTTTTTGCACATTTCGACTTAAAAAGGCCCTGTCCTCACTGAATATTGAGCTGCAATGTGTGATTTGGATGAGGTTTTATCATTACAAGCTCGCATGGGATGTGTAATGAGGGAAAAAGCATGATTTTTATCCTCCACGAGAGGGGCCCTGACAGCGCCCCATTCATCCGGCTGAACGCGCACCCTCGCCGGCTTCCACTGCTCGGGCGAGCCGCTAGGATTGCTCTGCCCCACCGGTCCCGTTCCAAGCCAGCTACCTGCTTGAAACTGCACAATATGCTCACAAGCACCCTGTTCTTCACATGCAGAGGCAAGAAAGAGGCAGAATCGGTCTAATTCGGCCAGTCTGACAGTAAATGTGGTGGAGAGCAAAACAGCCGTTTCAGAGCGATAGGACGCTTTTTTGCACATTTCGACTTAAAAAGGCCCTGTCCTCACTGAATATTGAGCTGCAATGTGTGATTTGGATGAGGTTTTATCATTACAAGCTCGCATGGGATGTGTAATGAGGGAAAAAGCATGATTTTTATCCTCCACGAGAGGGGCCCTGACAGCGCCCCATTCATCCGGCTGAACGCGCACCCTCGCCGGCTTCCACTGCTCGGGCGAGCCGCTAGGATTGCTCTGCCCCACCGGTCCCGTTCCAAGCCAGCTACCTGCTTGAAACTGCACAATATGCTCACAAGCACCCTGTTCTTCACATGTAGAGGCAAGAAAGAGGCAGAATCGGTCTAATTCGGCCAGTCTGACAGTAAATGTGGTGGAGAGCAAAACAGCCGTTTCAGAGCGATAGGATGCTTTTTTGCACATTTCGACTTAAAAAGGCCCTGTCCTCACTGAATATTGAGCTGCAATGTGTGATTTGGATGAGGTTTTATCATTACAAGCTCGCATGGGATGTGTAATGAGGGAAAAAGCATGATTTTTATCCTCCACGACATGAATGGGGCCCTGACAGCGCCCCATTCATCCGGCTGAACGCGCACCCTCGCCGGCTTCCACTGCTCGGGCGAGCCGCTAGGATTGCTCTGCCCCACCGGTCCCGTTCCAAGCCAGCTACCTGCTTGAAACTGCACAATATGCTCACAAGCACCCTGTTCTTCACATGCAGAGGCAAGAAAGAGGCAGAATCGGTCTAATTCGGCCAGTCTGACAGTAAATGTGGTGGAGAGCAAAACAGCCGTTTCAGAGCGATAGGACGCTTTTTTGCACATTTCGACTTAAAAAGGCCCTGTCCTCACTGAATATTGAGCTGCAATGTGTGATTTGGATGAGGTTTTATCATTACAAGCTCGCATGGGATGTGTAATGAGGGAAAAAGCATGATTTTTATCCTCCACGAGAGGGGCCCTGACAGCGCCCCATTCATCCGGCTGAACGCGCACCCTCGCCGGCTTCCACTGCTCGGGCGAGCCGCTAGGATTGCTCTGCCCCACCGGTCCCGTTCCAAGCCAGCTACCTGCTTGAAACTGCACAATATGCTCACAAGCACCCTGTTCTTCACATGCAGAGGCAAGAAAGAGGCAGAATCGGTCTAATTCGGCCAGTCTGACAGTAAATGTGGTGGAGAGCAAAACAGCCGTTTCAGAGCGATAGGACGCTTTTTTGCACATTTCGACTTAAAAAGGCCCTGTCCTCACTGAATATTGAGCTGCAATGTGTGATTTGGATGAGGTTTTATCATTACAAGCTCGCATGGGATGTGTAATGAGGGAAAAAGCATGATTTTTATCCTCCACGAGAGGGGCCCTGACAGCGCCCCATTCATCCGGCTGAACGCGCACCCTCGCCGGCTTCCACTGCTCGGGCGAGCCGCTAGGATTGCTCTGCCCCACCGGTCCCGTTCCAAGCCAGCTACCTGCTTGAAACTGCACAATATGCTCACAAGCACCCTGTTCTTCACATGCAGAGGCAAGAAAGAGGCAGAATCGGTCTAATTCGGCCAGTCTGACAGTAAATGTGGTGGAGAGCAAAACAGCCGTTTCAGAGCGATAGGACGCTTTTTTGCACATTTCGACTTAAAAAGGCCCTGTCCTCACTGAATATTGAGCTGCAATGTGTGATTTGGATGAGGTTTTATCATTACAAGCTCGCATGGGATGTGTAATGAGGGAAAAAGCATGATTTTTATCCTCCACGAGAGGGGCCTTGACAGCGCCCCATTCATCCGGCTGAACGCGCACCCTCGCCGGCTTCCACTGCTCGGGCGAGCCGCTAGGATTGCTCTGCCCCACCGGTCCCGTTCCAAGCCAGCTACCTGCTTGAAACTGCACAATATGCTCACAAGCACCCTGTTCTTCACATGCAGAGGCAAGAAAGAGGCAGAATCGGTCTAATTCGGCCAGTCTGACAGTAAATGTGGTGGAGAGCAAAACAGCCGTTTCAGAGCGATAGGACGCTTTTTTGCACATTTCGACTTAAAAAGGCCCTGTCCTCACTGAATATTGAGCTGCAATGTGTGATTTGGATGAGGTTTTATCATTACAAGCTCGCATGGGATGTGTAATGAGGGAAAAAGCATGATTTTTATCCTCCACGAGAGGGGCCCTGACAGCGCCCCATTCATCCGGCTGAACGCGCACCCTCGCCGGCTTCCACTGCTCGGGCGAGCCGCTAGGATTGCTCTGCCCCACCGGTCCCGTTCCAAGCCAGCTACCTGCTTGAAACTGCACAATATGCTCACAAGCACCCTGTTCTTCACATGCAGAGGCAAGAAAGAGGCAGAATCGGTCTAATTCGGCCAGTCTGACAGTAAATGTGGTGGAGAGCAAAACAGCCGTTTCAGAGCGATAGGACGCTTTTTTGCACATTTCGACTTAAAAAGGCCCTGTCCTCACTGAATATTGAGCTGCAATGTGTGATTTGGATGAGGTTTTATCATTACAAGCTCGCATGGGATGTGTAATGAGGGAAAAAGCATGATTTTTATCCTCCACGAGAGGGGCCCTGACAGCGCCCCATTCATCCGGCTGAACGCGCACCCTCGCCGGCTTCCACTGCTCGGGCGAGCCGCTAGGATTGCTCTGCCCCACCTGTCCCGTTCCAAGCCAGCTACCTGCTTGAAACTGCACAATATGCTCACAAGCACCCTGTTCTTCACATGCAGAGGCAAGAAAGAGGCAGAATCGGTCTAATTCGGCCAGTCTGACAGTAAATGTGGTGGAGAGCAAAACAGCCGTTTCAGAGCGATAGGACGCTTTTTTGCACATTTCGACTTAAAAAGGCCCTGTCCTCACTGAATATTGAGCTGCAATGTGTGATTTGGATGAGGTTTTATCATTACAAGCTCGCATGGGATGTGTAATGAGGGAAAAAGCATGATTTTTATCCTCCACGAGAGGGGCCCTGACAGCGCCCCATTCATCCGGCTGAACGCGCACCCTCGCCGGCTTCCACTGCTCGGGCGAGCCGCTAGGATTGCTCTGCCCCACCGGTCCCGTTCCAAGCCAGCTACCTGCTTGAAACTGCACAATATGCTCACAAGCACCCTGTTCTTCACATGTAGAGGCAAGAAAGAGGCAGAATCGGTCTAATTCGGCCAGTCTGACACTAAATGTGGTGGAGAGCAAAACAGCCGTTTCAGAGCGATAGGATGCTTTTTTGCACATTTCGACTTAAAAAGGCCCTGTCCTCACTGAATATTGAGCTGCAATGTGTGATTTGGATGAGGTTTTATCATTACAAGCTCGCATGGGATGTGTAATGAGGGAAAAAGCATGATTTTTATCCTCCACGAGAGGGGCCCTGACAGCGCCCCATTCATCCGCACCCTCGCCGGCTTCCACTACTCGGGCGAGCCGCTAGGATTGCTCTGCCCCACCGGTCCCGTTCCAAGGCAGCTACCTGCGTGAAACTGCACAATATGCTCACTAGCACCCTGTTCTTCACATGTAGAGGCAAGAAAGAGGCAGAATCGGTCTAATTCGGCCAGTCTGACAGTAAATGTGGTGAAGAGCAAAACAGCCGTTTCAGAGCGATAGGATGCTTTTTTGCACATTTCGACTTAAAAAGGCCCTGTCCTCACTGAATATTGAGCTGCAATGTGTGATTTGGATGAGGTTTTGTCATTACAAGCTCGCATGGGATGTGTAATGAGGGAAAAAGCATGATTTTTATCCTCCACGAGAGGGGCCCTGACAGCGCCCCATTCATCCGGCTGAACGCGCACCCTCGCCGGCTTCCACTGCTCGGGCGAGCCGCTAGGATTGCTCTGCCCCACCGGTCCCGTTCCAAGCCAGCTACCTGCGTGAAACTGCACAGTATGCTCACAAGCACCCTGTTCTTCACATGTAGAGGCAAGAAAGAGGCAGAATCGGTCTAATTCGGCCAGTCTGACAGTAAATGTGGTGGAGAGCAAAACAGCCGTTTCAGAGCGATAGGATGCTTTTTTGCACATTTCGACTTAAAAAGGCCCTGTCCTCACTGAATATTGAGCTGCAATGTGTGATTTGGATGAGGTTTTATCATTACAAGCTCGCATGGGATGTGTAATGAGGGAAAAAGCATGATTTTTATCCTCCACGAGAGGGGCCCTGACAGCGCCCCATTCATTCGGCTGAACGCGCACCCTCGCCGGCTTCCACTGCTCGGGCGAGCCGCTAGGATTGCTCTGCCCCACCGGTCCCGTTCCAAGCCAGCTACCTGCTTGAAACTGCACAATATGCTCACAAGCACCCTGTTCTTCACATGCAGAGGCAAGAAAGAGGCAGAATCGGTCTAATTCGGCCAGTCTGACAGTAAATGTGGTGGAGAGCAAAACAGCCGTTTCAGAGCGATAGGACGCTTTTTTGCACATTTCGACTTAAAAAGGCCCTGTCCTCACTGAATATTGAGCTGCAATGTGTGATTTGGATGAGGTTTTATCATTACAAGCTCGCATGGGATGTGTAATGAGGGAAAAAGCATGATTTTTATCCTCCACGAGAGGGGCCCTGACAGCGCCCCATTCATCCGGCTGAACGCGCACCCTCGCCGGCTTCCACTGCTCGGGCGAGCCGCTAGGATTGCTCTGCCCCACCGGTCCCGTTCCAAGCCAGCTACCTGCTTGAAACTGCACAATATGCTCACAAGCACCCTGTTCTTCACATGCAGAGGCAAGAAAGAGGCAGAATCGGTCTAATTCGGCCAGTCTGACAGTAAATGTGGTGGAGAGCAAAACAGCCGTTTCAGAGCGATAGGACGCTTTTTTGCACATTTCGACTTAAAAAGGCCCTGTCCTCACTGAATATTGAGCTGCAATGTGTGATTTGGATGAGGTTTTATCATTACAAGCTCGCATGGGATGTGTAATGAGGGAAAAAGCATGATTTTTATCCTCCACGAGAGGGGCCCTGACAGCGCCCCATTCATCCGGCTGAACGCGCACCCTCGCCGGCTTCCACTGCTCGGGCGAGCCGCTAGGATTGCTCTGCCCCACCGGTCCCGTTCCAAGCCAGCTACCTGCTTGAAACTGCACAATATGCTCACAAGCACCCTGTTCTTCACATGTAGAGGCAAGAAAGAGGCAGAATCGGTCTAATTCGGCCAGTCTGACAGTAAATGTGGTGGAGAGCAAAACAGCCGTTTCAGAGCGATAGGATGCTTTTTTGCACATTTCGACTTAAAAAGGCCCTGTCCTCACTGAATATTGAGCTGCAATGTGTGATTTGGATGAGGTTTTATCATTACAAGCTCGCATGGGATGTGTAATGAGGGAAAAAGCATGATTTTTATCCTCCACGAGAGGGGCCCTGACAGCGCCCCATTCATCCGGCTGAACGCGCACCCTCGCCGGCTTCCACTGCTCGGGCGAGCCGCTAGGATTGCTCTGCCCCACCGGTCCCGTTCCAAGCCAGCTACCTGCTTGAAACTGCACAATATGCTCACAAGCACCCTGTTCTTCACATGCAGAGGCAAGAAAGAGGCAGAATCGGTCTAATTCGGCCAGTCTGACAGTAAATGTGGTGGAGAGCAAAACAGCCGTTTCAGAGCGATAGGATGCTTTTTTGCACATTTCGACTTTAAAAGGCCCTGTCCTCACTGAATATTGAGCTGCAATGTGTGATTTGGATGAGGTTTTATCATGACAAGCTCGCATGGGATGTGTAATGAGGGAAAAAGCATGATTTTTATCCTCCACGAGAGGGGCCCTGACAGCGCCCCATTCATCCGGCTGAACGCGCACCCTCGCCGGCTTCCACTGCTCGGGCGAGCCGCTAGGATTGCTCTGCCCCACCGGTCCCGTTCCAAGCCAGCTACCTGCTTGAAACTGCACAATATGCTCACAAGCACCCTGTTCTTCACATGTAGAGGCAAGAAAGAGGCAGAATCGGTCTAATTCGGCCAGTCTGACAGTAAATGTGGTGGAGAGCAAAACAGCCGTTTCAGAGCGAAAGGATGCTTTTTTGCACATTTCGACTTAAAAAGGCCCTGTCCTCACTGAATATTGAGCTGCAATGTGTGATTTGGATGAGGTTTTATCATTACAAGCTCGCATGGGATGTGTAATGAGGGAAAAAGCATGATTTTTATCCTCCACGAGAGGGGCCCTGACAGCGCCCCATTCATCCGGCTGAACGCGCACCCTCGCCGGCTTCCACTACTCGGGCGAGCCGCTAGGATTGCTCTGCCCCACCGGTCCCGTTCCAAGGCAGCTACCTGCGTGAAACTGCACAATATGCTCACTAGCACCCTGTTCTTCACATGTAGAGGCAAGAAAGAGGCAGAATCGGTCTAATTCGGCCAGTCTGACAGTAAATGTGGTGGAGAGCAAAACAGCCGTTTCAGAGCGATAGGATGCTTTTTTGCACATTTCGACTTAAAAAGGCCCTGTCCTCACTGAATATTGAGCTGCAATGTGTGATTTGGATGAGGTTTTATCATTACAAGCTCGCATGGGATGTGTAATGAGGGAAAAAGCATGATTTTTATCCTCCACGAGAGGGGCCCTGACAGCGCCCCATTCATCCGGCTGAACGCGCACCCTCGCCGGCTTCCACTGCTCGGGCGAGCCGCTAGGATTGCTCTGCCCCACCGGTCCCGTTCCAAGCCAGCTACATGCGTGAAACTGCACAGTATGCTCACAAGCACCCTGTTCTTCACATGTAGAGGCAAGAAAGAGGCAGAATCGGTCTAATTCGGCCAGTCTGACAGTAAATGTGGTGGAGAGCAAAACAGCCGTTTCAGAGCGATAGGATGCTTTTTTGCACATTTCGACTTAAAAAGGCCCTGTCCTCACTGAATATTGAGCTGCAATGTGTGATTTGGATGAGGTTTTGTCATTACAAGCTCGCATGGGATGTGTAATGAGGGAAAAAGCATGATTTTTATCCTCCACGAGAGGGGCCCTGACAGCGCCCCATTCATCCGGCTGAACGCGCACCCTCGCCGGCTTCCACTGCTCGGGCGAGCCGCTAGGATTGCTCTGCCCCACCGGTCCCGTTCCAAGCCAGCTACCTGCTTGAAACTGCACAATATGCTCACAAGCACCCTGTTCTTCACATGTAGAGGCAAGAAAGAGGCAGAATCGGTCTAATTCGGCCAGTCTGACAGTAAATGTGGTGGAGAGCAAAACAGCCGTTTCAGAGCGATAGGATGCTTTTTTGCACATTTCGACTTAAAAAGGCCCTGTCCTCACTGAATATTGAGCTGCAATGTGTGATTTGGATGAGGTTTTATCATTACAAGCTCGCATGGGATGTGTAATGAGGGAAAAAGCATGATTTTTATCCTCCACGAGAGGGGCCCTGACAGCGCCCCATTCATCCGGCTGAACGCGCACCCTCGCCGGCTTCCACTGCTCGGGCGAGCCGCTAGGATTGCTCTGCCCCACCGGTCCCGTTCCAAGCCAGCTACCTGCGTGAAACTGCACAGTATGCTCACAAGCACCCTGTTCTTCACATGTAGAGGCAAGAAAGAGGCAGAATCGGTCTAATTCGGCCAGTCTGACAGTAAATGTGGTGGAGAGCAAAACAGCCGTTTCAGAGCGATAGGATGCTTTTTTGCACATTTCGACTAAAAAAGGCCCTGTCCTCACTGAATATTGAGCTGCAATGTGTGATTTGGATGAGGTTTTATCATTACAAGCTCGCATGGGATGTGTAATGAGGGAAAAAGCATGATTTTTATCCTCCACGAGAGGGGCCCTGACAGCGCCCCATTCATCCGGCTGAACGCGCACCCTCGCCGGCTTCCACTACTCGGGCGAGCCGCTAGGATTGCTCTGCCCCACCGGTCCCGTTCCAAGGCAGCTACCTGCGTGAAACTGCACAATATGCTCACTAGCACCCTGTTCTTCACATGTAGAGGCAAGAAAGAGGCAGAATCGGTCTAATTCGGCCAGTCTGACAGTAAATGTGGTGGAGAGCAAAACAGCCGTTTCAGAGCGATAGGATGCTTTTTTGCACATTTCGACTTAAAAAGGCCCTGTCCTCACTGAATATTGAGCTGCAATGTGTGATTTGGATGAGGTTTTATCATTACAAGCTCGCATGGGATGTGTAATGAGGGAAAAAGCATGATTTTTATCCTCCACGAGAGGGGCCCTGACAGCGCCCCATTCATCCGGCTGAACGCGCACCCTCGCCGGCTTCCACTGCTCGGGCGAGCCGCTAGGATTGCTCTGCCCCACCGGTCCCGTTCCAAGCCAGCTACATGCGTGAAACTGCACAGTATGCTCACAAGCACCCTGTTCTTCACATGTAGAGGCAAGAAAGAGGCAGAATCGGTCTAATTCGGCCAGTCTGACAGTAAATGTGGTGGAGAGCAAAACAGCCGTTTCAGAGCGATAGGATGCTTTTTTGCACATTTCGACTTAAAAAGGCCCTGTCCTCACTGAATATTGAGCTGCAATGTGTGATTTGGATGAGGTTTTGTCATTACAAGCTCGCATGGGATGTGTAATGAGGGAAAAAGCATGATTTTTATCCTCCACGAGAGGGGCCCTGACAGCGCCCCATTCATCCGGCTGAACGCGCACCCTCGCCGGCTTCCACTGCTCGGGCGAGCCGCTAGGATTGCTCTGCCCCACCGGTCCCGTTCCAAGCCAGCTACCTGCTTGAAACTGCACAATATGCTCACAAGCACCCTGTTCTTCACATGTAGAGGCAAGAAAGAGGCAGAATCGGTCTAATTCGGCCAGTCTGACAGTAAATGTGGTGGAGAGCAAAACAGCCGTTTCAGAGCGATAGGATGCTTTTTTGCACATTTCGACTTAAAAAGGCCCTGTCCTCACTGAATATTGAGCTGCAATGTGTGATTTGGATGAGGTTTTATCATTACAAGCTCGCATGGGATGTGTAATGAGGGAAAAAGCATGATTTTTATCCTCCACGAGAGGGGCCCTGACAGCGCCCCATTCATCCGGCTGAACGCGCACCCTCGCCGGCTTCCACTGCTCGGGCGAGCCGCTAGGATTGCTCTGCCCCACCGGTCCCGTTCCAAGCCAGCTACCTGCGTGAAACTGCACAGTATGCTCACAAGCACCCTGTTCTTCACATGTAGAGGCAAGAAAGAGGCAGAATCGGTCTAATTCGGCCAGTCTGACAGTAAATGTGGTGGAGAGCAAAACAGCCGTTTCAGAGCGATAGGATGCTTTTTTGCACATTTCGACTAAAAAAGGCCCTGTCCTCACTGAATATTGAGCTGCAATGTGTGATTTGGATGAGGTTTTATCATTACAAGCTCGCATGGGATGTGTAATGAGGGAAAAAGCATGATTTTTATCCTCCACGAGAGGGGCCCTGACAGCGCCCCATTCATCCGGCTGAACGCGCACCCTCGCCGGCTTCCACTGCTCGGGCGAGCCGCTAGGATTGCTCTGCCCCACCGGTCCCGTTCCAAGCCAGCTACCTGCTTGAAACTGCACAATATGCTCACAAGCACCCTGTTCTTCACATGCAGAGGCAAGAAAGAGGCAGAATCGGTCTAATTCGGCCAGTCTGACAGTAAATGTGGTGGAGAGCAAAACAGCCGTTTCAGAGCGATAGGATGCTTTTTTGCACATTTCGACTTAAAAAGGCCCTGTCCTCACTGAATATTGAGCTGCAATGTGTGATTTGGATGAGGTTTTATCATTACAAGCTCGCATGGGATGTGTAATGAGGGAAAAAGCATGATTTTTATCCTCCACGAGAGGGGCCCTGACAGCGCCCCATTCATCCGGCTGAACGCGCACCCTCGCCGGCTTCCACTGCTCGGGCGAGCCGCTAGGATTGCTCTGCCCCACCGGTCCCGTTCCAAGCCAGCTACCTGCGTGAAACTGCACAGTATGCTCACAAGCACCCTGTTCTTCACATGTAGAGGCAAGAAAGAGGCAGAATCGGTCTAATTCGGCCAGTCTGACAGTAAATGTGGTGGAGAGCAAAACAGCCGTTTCAGAGCGATAGGATGCTTTTTTGCACATTTCGACTTAAAAAGGCCCTGTCCTCACTGAATATTGAGCTGCAATGTGTGATTTGGATGAGGTTTTATCATTACAAGCTCGCATGGGATGTGTAATGAGGGAAAAAGCATGATTTTTATCCTCCACGAGAGGGGCCCTGACAGCGCCCCATTCATCCGGCTGAACGCGCACCCTCGCCGGCTTCCACTGCTCGGGCGAGCCGCTAGGATTGCTCTGCCCCACCGGTCCCGTTCCAAGCCAGCTACCTGCTTGAAACTGCACAATATGCTCACAAGCACCCTGTTCTTCACATGCAGAGGCAAGAAAGAGGCAGAATCGGTCTAATTCGGCCAGTCTGACAGTAAATGTGGTGGAGAGCAAAACAGCCGTTTCAGAGCGATAGGACGCTTTTTTGCACATTTCGACTTAAAAAGGCCCTGTCCTCACTGAATATTGAGCTGCAATGTGTGATTTGGATGAGGTTTTATCATTACAAGCTCGCATGGGATGTGTAATGAGGGAAAAAGCATGATTTTTATCCTCCACGAGAGGGGCCCTGACAGCGCCCCATTCATCCGGCTGAACGCGCACCCTCGCCGGCTTCCACTGCTCGGGCGAGCCGCTAGGATTGCTCTGCCCCACCGGTCCCGTTCCAAGCCAGCTACCTGCTTGAAACTGCACAATATGCTCACAAGCACCCTGTTCTTCACATGCAGAGGCAAGAAAGAGGCAGAATCGGTCTAATTCGGCCAGTCTGACAGTAAATGTGGTGGAGAGCAAAACAGCCGTTTCAGAGCGATAGGACGCTTTTTTGCACATTTCGACTTAAAAAGGCCCTGTCCTCACTGAATATTGAGCTGCAATGTGTGATTTGGATGAGGTTTTATCATTACAAGCTCGCATGGGATGTGTAATGAGGGAAAAAGCATGATTTTTATCCTCCACGAGAGGGGCCCTGACAGCGCCCCATTCATCCGGCTGAACGCGCACCCTCGCCGGCTTCCACTGCTCGGGCGAGCCGCTAGGATTGCTCTGCCCCACCGGTCCCGTTCCAAGCCAGCTACCTGCTTGAAACTGCACAATATGCTCACAAGCACCCTGTTCTTCACATGTAGAGGCAAGAAAGAGGCAGAATCGGTCTAATTCGGCCAGTCTGACAGTAAATGTGGTGGAGAGCAAAACAGCCGTTTCAGAGCGATAGGATGCTTTTTTGCACATTTCGACTTAAAAAGGCCCTGTCCTCACTGAATATTGAGCTGCAATGTGTGATTTGGATGAGGTTTTATCATTACAAGCTCGCATGGGATGTGTAATGAGGGAAAAAGCATGATTTTTATCCTCCACGAGAGGGGCCCTGACAGCGCCCCATTCATCCGGCTGAACGCGCACCCTCGCCGGCTTCCACTGCTCGGGCGAGCCGCTAGGATTGCTCTGCCCCACCGGTCCCGTTCCAAGCCAGCTACCTGCTTGAAACTGCACAATATGCTCACAAGCACCCTGTTCTTCACATGTAGAGGCAAGAAAGAGGCAGAATCGGTCTAATTCGGCCAGTCTGACAGTAAATGTGGTGGAGAGCAAAACAGCCGTTTCAGAGCGATAGGATGCTTTTTTGCACATTTCGACTTAAAAAGGCCCTGTCCTCACTGAATATTGAGCTGCAATGTGTGATTTGGATGAGGTTTTATCATTACAAGCTCGCATGGGATGTGTAATGAGGGAAAAAGCATGATTTTTATCCTCCACGAGAGGGGCCCTGACAGCGCCCCATTCATCCGGCTGAACGCGCACCCTCGCCGGCTTCCACTGCTCGGGCGAGCCGCTAGGATTGCTCTGCCCCACCGGTCCCGTTCCAAGCCAGCTACCTGCGTGAAACTGCACAGTATGCTCACAAGCACCCTGTTCTTCACATGTAGAGGCAAGAAAGAGGCAGAATCGGTCTAATTCGGCCAGTCTGACAGTAAATGTGGTGGAGAGCAAAACAGCCGTTTCAGAGCGATAGGATGCTTTTTTGCACATTTCGACTAAAAAAGGCCCTGTCCTCACTGAATATTGAGCTGCAATGTGTGATTTGGATGAGGTTTTATCATTACAAGCTCGCATGGGATGTGTAATGAGGGAAAAAGCATGATTTTTATCCTCCACGAGAGGGGCCCTGACAGCGCCCCATTCATCCGGCTGAACGCGCACCCTCGCCGGCTTCCACTGCTCGGGCGAGCCGCTAGGATTGCTCTGCCCCACCGGTCCCGTTCCAAGCCAGCTACCTGCTTGAAACTGCACAATATGCTCACAAGCACCCTGTTCTTCACATGCAGAGGCAAGAAAGAGGCAGAATCGGTCTAATTCGGCCAGTCTGACAGTAAATGTGGTGGAGAGCAAAACAGCCGTTTCAGAGCGATAGGATGCTTTTTTGCACATTTCGACTTAAAAAGGCCCTGTCCTCACTGAATATTGAGCTGCAATGTGTGATTTGGATGAGGTTTTATCATTACAAGCTCGCATGGGATGTGTAATGAGGGAAAAAGCATGATTTTTATCCTCCACGAGAGGGGCCCTGACAGCGCCCCATTCATCCGGCTGAACGCGCACCCTCGCCGGCTTCCACTGCTCGGGCGAGCCGCTAGGATTGCTCTGCCCCACCGGTCCCGTTCCAAGCCAGCTACCTGCTTGAAACTGCACAATATGCTCACAAGCACCCTGTTCTTCACATGCAGAGGCAAGAAAGAGGCAGAATCGGTCTAATTCGGCCAGTCTGACAGTAAATGTGGTGGAGAGCAAAACAGCCGTTTCAGAGCGATAGGACGCTTTTTTGCACATTTCGACTTAAAAAGGCCCTGTCCTCACTGAATATTGAGCTGCAATGTGTGATTTGGATGAGGTTTTATCATTACAAGCTCGCATGGGATGTGTAATGAGGGAAAAAGCATGATTTTTATCCTCCACGAGAGGGGCCCTGACAGCGCCCCATTCATCCGGCTGAACGCGCACCCTCGCCGGCTTCCACTGCTCGGGCGAGCCGCTAGGATTGCTCTGCCCCACCGGTCCCGTTCCAAGCCAGCTACCTGCTTGAAACTGCACAATATGCTCACAAGCACCCTGTTCTTCACATGCAGAGGCAAGAAAGAGGCAGAATCGGTCTAATTCGGCCAGTCTGACAGTAAATGTGGTGGAGAGCAAAACAGCCGTTTCAGAGCGATAGGACGCTTTTTTGCACATTTCGACTTAAAAAGGCCCTGTCCTCACTGAATATTGAGCTGCAATGTGTGATTTGGATGAGGTTTTATCATTACAAGCTCGCATGGGATGTGTAATGAGGGAAAAAGCATGATTTTTATCCTCCACGAGAGGGGCCCTGACAGCGCCCCATTCATCCGGCTGAACGCGCACCCTCGCCGGCTTCCACTGCTCGGGCGAGCCGCTAGGATTGCTCTGCCCCACCGGTCCCGTTCCAAGCCAGCTACCTGCTTGAAACTGCACAATATGCTCACAAGCACCCTGTTCTTCACATGTAGAGGCAAGAAAGAGGCAGAATCGGTCTAATTCGGCCAGTCTGACAGTAAATGTGGTGGAGAGCAAAACAGCCGTTTCAGAGCGATAGGATGCTTTTTTGCACATTTCGACTTAAAAAGGCCCTGTCCTCACTGAATATTGAGCTGCAATGTGTGATTTGGATGAGGTTTTATCATTACAAGCTCGCATGGGATGTGTAATGAGGGAAAAAGCATGATTTTTATCCTCCACGAGAGGGGCCCTGACAGCGCCCCATTCATCCGGCTGAACGCGCACCCTCGCCGGCTTCCACTGCTCGGGCGAGCCGCTAGGATTGCTCTGCCCCACCGGTCCCGTTCCAAGCCAGCTACCTGCTTGAAACTGCACAATATGCTCACAAGCACCCTGTTCTTCACATGTAGAGGCAAGAAAGAGGCAGAATCGGTCTAATTCGGCCAGTCTGACAGTAAATGTGGTGGAGAGCAAAACAGCCGTTTCAGAGCGAAAGGATGCTTTTTTGCACATTTCGACTTAAAAAGGCCCTGTCCTCACTGAATATTGAGCTGCAATGTGTGATTTGGATGAGGTTTTATCATTACAAGCTCGCTTGGGATGTGTAATGAGGGAAAAAGCATGATTTTTATCCTCCACGAGAGGGGCCCTGACAGCGCCCCATTCATCCGGCTGAACGCGCACCCTCGCCGGCTTCCACTACTCGGGCGAGCCGCTAGGATTGCTCTGCCCCACCGGTCCCGTTCCAAGGCAGCTACCTGCGTGAAACTGCACAATATGCTCACTAGCACCCTGTTCTTCACATGTAGAGGCAAGAAAGAGGCAGAATCGGTCTAATTCGGCCAGTCTGACAGTAAATGTGGTGGAGAGCAAAACAGCCGTTTCAGAGCGATAGGATGCTTTTTTGCACATTTCGACTTAAAAAGGCCCTGTCCTCACTGAATATTGAGCTGCAATGTGTGATTTGGATGAGGTTTTGTCATTACAAGCTCGCATGGGATGTGTAATGAGGGAAAAAGCATGATTTTTATCCTCCACGAGAGGGGCCCTGACAGCGCCCCATTCATCCGGCTGAACGCGCACCCTCGCCGGCTTCCACTGCTCGGGCGAGCCGCTAGGATTGCTCTGCCCCACCGGTCCCGTTCCAAGCCAGCTACCTGCTTGAAACTGCACAATATGCTCACAAGCACCCTGTTCTTCACATGTAGAGGCAAGAAAGAGGCAGAATCGGTCTAATTCGGCCAGTCTGACAGTAAATGTGGTGGAGAGCAAAACAGCCGTTTCAGAGCGATAGGATGCTTTTTTGCACATTTCGACTTAAAAAGGCCCTGTCCTCACTGAATATTGAGCTGCAATGTGTGATTTGGATGAGGTTTTATCATTACAAGCACGCATGGGATGTGTAATGAGGGAAAAAGCATGATTTTTATCCTCCACGAGAGGGGCCCTGACAGCGCCCCATTCATCCGGCTGAACGCGCACCCTCGCCGGCTTCCACTACTCGGGCGAGCCGCTAGGATTGCTCTGCCCCACCGGTCCCGTTCCAAGGCAGCTACCTGCGTGAAACTGCACAATATGCTCACTAGCACCCTGTTCTTCACATGTAGAGGCAAGAAAGAGGCAGAATCGGTCTAATTCGGCCAGTCTGACAGTAAATGTGGTGAAGAGCAAAACAGCCGTTTCAGAGCGATAGGATGCTTTTTTGCACATTTCGACTTAAAAAGGCCCTGTCCTCACTGAATATTGAGCTGCAATGTGTGATTTGGATGAGGTTTTATCATTACAAGCTCGCATGGGATGTGTAATGAGGGAAAAAGCATGATTTTTATCCTCCACGAGAGGGGCCCTGACAGCGCCCCATTCATCCGGCTGAACGCGCACCCTCGCCGGCTTCCACTGCTCGGGCGAGCCGCTAGGATTGCTCTGCCCCACCGGTCCCGTTCCAAGCCAGCTACATGCGTGAAACTGCACAGTATGCTCACAAGCACCCTGTTCTTCACATGTAGAGGCAAGAAAGAGGCAGAATCGGTCTAATTCGGCCAGTCTGACAGTAAATGTGGTGGAGAGCAAAACAGCCGTTTCAGAGCGATAGGATGCTTTTTTGCACATTTCGACTTAAAAAGGCCCTGTCCTCACTGAATATTGAGCTGCAATGTGTGATTTGGATGAGGTTTTGTCATTACAAGCTCGCATGGGATGTGTAATGAGGGAAAAAGCATGATTTTTATCCTCCACGAGAGGGGCCCTGACAGCGCCCCATTCATCCGGCTGAACGCGCACCCTCGCCGGCTTCCACTGCTCGGGCGAGCCGCTAGGATTGCTCTGCCCCACCGGTCCCGTTCCAAGCCAGCTACCTGCTTGAAACTGCACAATATGCTCACAAGCACCCTGTTCTTCACATGTAGAGGCAAGAAAGAGGCAGAATCGGTCTAATTCGGCCAGTCTGACAGTAAATGTGGTGGAGAGCAAAACAGCCGTTTCAGAGCGATAGGATGCTTTTTTGCACATTTCGACTTAAAAAGGCCCTGTCCTCACTGAATATTGAGCTGCAATGTGTGATTTGGATGAGGTTTTATCATTACAAGCTCGCATGGGATGTGTAATGAGGGAAAAAGCATGATTTTTATCCTCCACGAGAGGGGCCCTGACAGCGCCCCATTCATCCGGCTGAACGCGCACCCTCGCCGGCTTCCACTGCTCGGGCGAGCCGCTAGGATTGCTCTGCCCCACCGGTCCCGTTCCAAGCCAGCTACATGCGTGAAACTGCACAGTATGCTCACAAGCACCCTGTTCTTCACATGTAGAGGCAAGAAAGAGCCAGAATCGGTCTAATTCGGCCAGTCTGACAGTAAATGTGGTGGAGAGCAAAACAGCCGTTTCAGAGCGATAGGATGCTTTTTTGCACATTTCGACTTAAAAAGGCCCTGTCCTCACTGAATATTGAGCTGCAATGTGTGATTTGGATGAGGTTTTATCATTACAAGCTCGCATGGGATGTGTAATGAGGGAAAAAGCATGATTTTTATCCTCCACGAGAGGGGCCCTGACAGCGCCCCATTCATCCGGCTGAACGCGCACCCTCGCCGGCTTCCACTGCTCGGGCGAGCCGCTAGGATTGCTCTGCCCCACCGGTCCCGTTCCAAGCCAGCTACCTGCTTGAAACTGCACAATATGCTCACAAGCACCCTGTTCTTCACATGCAGAGGCAAGAAAGAGGCAGAATCGGTCTAATTCGGCCAGTCTGACAGTAAATGTGGTGGAGAGCAAAACAGCCGTTTCAGAGCGATAGGATGCTTTTTTGCACATTTCGACTTAAAAAGGCCCTGTCCTCACTGAATATTGAGCTGCAATGTGTGATTTGGATGAGGTTTTATCATTACAAGCTCGCATGGGATGTGTAATGAGGGAAAAAGCATGATTTTTATCCTCCACGAGAGGGGCCCTGACAGCGCCCCATTCATCCGGCTGAACGCGCACCCTCGCCGGCTTCCACTGCTCGGGCGAGCCGCTAGGATTGCTCTGCCCCACCGGTCCCGTTCCAAGCCAGCTACCTGCGTGAAACTGCACAGTATGCTCACAAGCACCCTGTTCTTCACATGTAGAGGCAAGAAAGAGGCAGAATCGGTCTAATTCGGCCAGTCTGACAGTAAATGTGGTGGAGAGCAAAACAGCCGTTTCAGAGCGATAGGATGCTTTTTTGCACATTTCGACTAAAAAAGGCCCTGTCCTCACTGAATATTGAGCTGCAATGTGTGATTTGGATGAGGTTTTATCATTACAAGCTCGCATGGGATGTGTAATGAGGGAAAAAGCATGATTTTTATCCTCCACGAGAGGGGCCCTGACAGCGCCCCATTCATCCGGCTGAACGCGCACCCTCGCCGGCTTCCACTGCTCGGGCGAGCCGCTAGGATTGCTCTGCCCCACCGGTCCCGTTCCAAGCCAGCTACCTGCGTGAAACTGCACAGTATGCTCACAAGCACCCTGTTCTTCACATGCAGAGGCAAGAAAGAGGCAGAATCGGTCTAATTCGGCCAGTCTGACAGTAAATGTGGTGGAGAGCAAAACAGCCGTTTCAGAGCGATAGGATGCTTTTTTGCACATTTCGACTTAAAAAGGCCCTGTCCTCACTGAATATTGAGCTGCAATGTGTGATTTGGATGAGGTTTTATCATTACAAGCTCGCATGGAATGTGTAATGAGGGAAAAAGCATGATTTTTATCCTCCACGAGAGGGGCCCTGACAGCGCCCCATTCATCCGGCTGAACGCGCACCCTCGCCGGCTTCCACTGCTCGGGCGAGCCGCTAGGATTGCTCTGCCCCACCGGTCCCGTTCCAAGCCAGCTACCTGCTTGAAACTGCACAATATGCTCACAAGCACCCTGTTCTTCACATGCAGAGGCAAGAAAGAGGCAGAATCGGTCTAATTCGGCCAGTCTGACAATAAATGTGGTGGAGAGCAAAACAGCCGTTTCAGAGCGATAGGACGCTTTTTTGCACATTTCGACTTAAAAAGGCCCTGTCCTCACTGAATATTGAGCTGCAATGTGTGATTTGGATGAGGTTTTATCATTACAAGCTCGCATGGGATGTGTAATGAGGGAAAAAGCATGATTTTTATCCTCCACGAGAGGGGCCCTGACAGCGCCCCATTCATCCGGCTGAACGCGCACCCTCGCCGGCTTCCACTGCTCGGGCGAGCCGCTAGGATTGCTCTGCCCCACCGGTCCCGTTCCAAGCCAGCTACCTGCTTGAAACTGCACAATATGCTCACAAGCACCCTGTTCTTCACATGCAGAGGCAAGAAAGAGGCAGAATCGGTCTAATTCGGCCAGTCTGACAGTAAATGTGGTGGAGAGCAAAACAGCCGTTTCAGAGCGATAGGACGCTTTTTTGCACATTTCGACTTAAAAAGGCCCTGTCCTCACTGAATATTGAGCTGCAATGTGTGATTTGGATGAGGTTTTATCATTACAAGCTCGCATGGGATGTGTAATGAGGGAAAAAGCATGATTTTTATCCTCCACGAGAGGGGCCCTGACAGCGCCCCATTCATCCGGCTGAACGCGCACCCTCGCCGGCTTCCACTGCTCGGGCGAGCCGCTAGGATTGCTCTGCCCCACCGGTCCCGTTCCAAGCCAGCTACCTGCTTGAAACTGCACAATATGCTCACAAGCACCCTGTTCTTCACATTTAGAGGCAAGAAAGAGGCAGAATCGGTCTAATTCGGCCAGTCTGACAGTAAATGTGGTGGAGAGCAAAACAGCCGTTTCAGAGCGATAGGATGCTTTTTTGCACATTTCGACTTAAAAAGGCCCTGTCCTCACTGAATATTGAGCTGCAATGTGTGATTTGGATGAGGTTTTATCATTACAAGCTCGCATGGGATGTGTAATGAGGGAAAAAGCATGATTTTTATCCTCCACGAGAGGGGCCCTGACAGCGCCCCATTCATCCGGCTGAACGCGCACCCTCGCCGGCTTCCACTACTCGGGCGAGCCGCTAGGATTGCTCTGCCCCACCGGTCCCGTTCCAAGGCAGCTACCTGCGTGAAACTGCACAATATGCTCACTAGCACCCTGTTCTTCACATGTAGAGGCAAGAAAGAGGCAGAATCGGTCTAATTCGGCCAGTCTGACAGTAAATGTGGTGGAGAGCAAAACAGCCGTTTCAGAGCGATAGGATGCTTTTTTGCACATTTCGACTTAAAAAGGCCCTGTCCTCACTGAATATTGAGCTGCAATGTGTGATTTGGATGAGGTTTTGTCATTACAAGCTCGCATGGGATGTGTAATGAGGGAAAAAGCATGATTTTTATCCTCCACGAGAGGGGCCCTGACAGCGCCCCATTCATCCGGCTGAACGCGCACCCTCGCCGGCTTCCACTGCTCGGGCGAGCCGCTAGGATTGCTCTGCCCCACCGGTCCCGTTCCAAGCCAGCTACCTGCTTGAAACTGCACAATATGCTCACAAGCACCCTGTTCTTCACATGTAGAGGCAAGAAAGAGGCAGAATCGGTCTAATTCGGCCAGTCTGACAGTAAATGTGGTGGAGAGCAAAACAGCCGTTTCAGAGCGATAGGATGCTTTTTTGCACATTTCGACTTAAAAAGGCCCTGTCCTCACTGAATATTGAGCTGCAATGTGTGATTTGGATGAGGTTTTATCATTACAAGCTCGCATGGGATGTGTAATGAGGGAAAAAGCATGATTTTTATCCTCCACGAGAGGGGCCCTGACAGCGCCCCATTCATCCGGCTGAACGCGCACCCTCGCCGGCTTCCACTGCTCGGGCGAGCCGCTAGGATTGCTCTGCCCCACCGGTCCCGTTCCAAGCCAGCTACCTGCTTGAAACTGCACAATATGCTCACAAGCACCCTGTTCTTCACATGCAGAGGCAAGAAAGAGGCAGAATCGGTCTAATTCGGCCAGTCTGACAGTAAATGTGGTGGAGAGCAAAACAGCCGTTTCAGAGCGATAGGATGCTTTTTTGCACATTTCGACTTAAAAAGGCCCTGTCCTCACTGAATATTGAGCTGCAATGTGTGATTTGGATGAGGTTTTATCATTACAAGCTCGCATGGGATGTGTAATGAGGGAAAAAGCATGATTTTTATCCTCCACGAGAGGGGCCCTGACAGCGCCCCATTCATCCGGCTGAACGCGCACCCTCGCCGGCTTCCACTACTCGGGCGAGCCGCTAGGATTGCTCTGCCCCACCGGTCCCGTTCCAAGGCAGCTACCTGCGTGAAACTGCACAATATGCTCACTAGCACCCTGTTCTTCACATGTAGAGGCAAGAAAGAGGCAGAATCGGTCTAATTCGGCCAGTCTGACAGTAAATGTGGTGAAGAGCAAAACAGCCGTTTCAGAGCGATAGGATGCTTTTTTGCACATTTCGACTTAAAAAGGCCCTGTCCTCACTGAATATTGAGCTGCAATGTGTGATTTGGATGAGGTTTTGTCATTACAAGCTCGCATGGGATGTGTAATGAGGGAAAAAGCATGATTTTTATCCTCCACGAGAGGGGCCCTGACAGCGCCCCATTCATCCGGCTGAACGCGCACCCTCGCCGGCTTCCACTGCTCGGGCGAGCCGCTAGGATTGCTCTGCCCCACCGGTCCCGTTCCAAGCCAGCTACCTGCTTGAAACTGCACAATATGCTCACAAGCACCCTGTTCTTCACATGTAGAGGCAAGAAAGAGGCAGAATCGGTCTAATTCGGCCAGTCTGACAGTAAATGTGGTGGAGAGCAAAACAGCCGTTTCAGAGCGAAAGGATGCTTTTTTGCACATTTCGACTTAAAAAGGCCCTGTCCTCACTGAATATTGAGCTGCAATGTGTGATTTGGATGAGGTTTTATCATTACAAGCTCGCATGGGATGTGTAATGAGGGAAAAAGCATGATTTTTATCCTCCACGAGAGGGGCCCTGACAGCGCCCCATTCATCCGGCTGAACGCGCACCCTCGCCGGCTTCCACTACTCGGGCGAGCCGCTAGGATTGCTCTGCCCCACCGGTCCCGTTCCAAGGCAGCTACCTGCGTGAAACTGCACAATATGCTCACTAGCACCCTGTTCTTCACATGTAGAGGCAAGAAAGAGGCAGAATCGGTCTAATTCGGCCAGTCTGACAGTAAATGTGGTGGAGAGCAAAACAGCCGTTTCAGAGCGATAGGATGCTTTTTTGCACATTTCGACTTAAAAAGGCCCTGTCCTCACTGAATATTGAGCTGCAATGTGTGATTTGGATGAGGTTTTATCATTACAAGCTCGCATGGGATGTGTAATGAGGGAAAAAGCATGATTTTTATCCTCCACGAGAGGGGCCCTGACAGCGCCCCATTCATCCGGCTGAACGCGCACCCTCGCCGGCTTCCACTGCTCGGGCGAGCCGCTAGGATTGCTCTGCCCCACCGGTCCCGTTCCAAGCCAGCTACATGCGTGAAACTGCACAGTATGCTCACAAGCACCCTGTTCTTCACATGTAGAGGCAAGAAAGAGGCAGAATCGGTCTAATTCGGCCAGTCTGACAGTAAATGTGGTGGAGAGCAAAACAGCCGTTTCAGAGCGATAGGATGCTTTTTTGCACATTTCGACTTAAAAAGGCCCTGTCCTCACTGAATATTGAGCTGCAATGTGTGATTTGGATGAGGTTTTGTCATTACAAGCTCGCATGGGATGTGTAATGAGGGAAAAAGCATGATTTTTATCCTCCACGAGAGGGGCCCTGACAGCGCCCCATTCATCCGGCTGAACGCGCACCCTCGCCGGCTTCCACTGCTCGGGCGAGCCGCTAGGATTGCTCTGCCCCACCGGTCCCGTTCCAAGCCAGCTACCTGCTTGAAACTGCACAATATGCTCACAAGCACCCTGTTCTTCACATGTAGAGGCAAGAAAGAGGCAGAATCGGTCTAATTCGGCCAGTCTGACAGTAAATGTGGTGGAGAGCAAAACAGCCGTTTCAGAGCGATAGGATGCTTTTTTGCACATTTCGACTTAAAAAGGCCCTGTCCTCACTGAATATTGAGCTGAAATGTGTGATTTGGATGAGGTTTTATCATTACAAGCTCGCATGGGATGTGTAATGAGGGAAAAAGCATGATTTTTATCCTCCACGAGAGGGGCCCTGACAGCGCCCCATTCATCCGGCTGAACGCGCACCCTCGCCGGCTTCCACTGCTCGGGCGAGCCGCTAGGATTGCTCTGCCCCACCGGTCCCGTTCCAAGCCAGCTACCTGCGTGAAACTGCACAGTATGCTCACAAGCACCCTGTTCTTCACATGTAGAGGCAAGAAAGAGGCAGAATCGGTCTAATTCGGCCAGTCTGACAGTAAATGTGGTGGAGAGCAAAACAGCCGTTTCAGAGCGATAGGATGCTTTTTTGCACATTTCGACTTAAAAAGGCCCTGTCCTCACTGAATATTGAGCTGCAATGTGTGATTTGGATGAGGTTTTATCATTACAAGCTCGCATGGGATGTGTAATGAGGGAAAAAGCATGATTTTTATCCTCCACGAGAGGGGCCCTGACAGCGCCCCATTCATCCGGCTGAACGCGCACCCTCGCCGGCTTCCACTGCTCGGGCGAGCCGCTAGGATTGCTCTGCCCCACCGGTCCCGTTCCAAGCCAGCTACCTGCTTGAAACTGCACAATATGCTCACAAGCACCCTGTTCTTCACATGCAGAGGCAAGAAAGAGGCAGAATCGGTCTAATTCGGCCAGTCTGACAGTAAATGTGGTGGAGAGCAAAACAGCCGTTTCAGAGCGATAGGATGCTTTTTTGCACATTTCGACTTAAAAAGGCCCTGTCCTCACTGAATATTGAGCTGCAATGTGTGATTTGGATGAGGTTTTATCATTACAAGCTCGCATGGGATGTGTAATGAGGGAAAAAGCATGATTTTTATCCTCCACGAGAGGGGCCCTGACAGCGCCCCATTCATCCGGCTGAACGCGCACCCTCGCCGGCTTCCACTACTCGGGCGAGCCGCTAGGATTGCTCTGCCCCACCGGTCCCGTTCCAAGGCAGCTACCTGCGTGAAACTGCACAATATGCTCACTAGCACCCTGTTCTTCACATGTAGAGGCAAGAAAGAGGCAGAATCGGTCTAATTCGGCCAGTCTGACAGTAAATGTGGTGAAGAGCAAAACAGCCGTTTCAGAGCGATAGGATGCTTTTTTGCACATTTCGACTTAAAAAGGCCCTGTCCTCACTGAATATTGAGCTGCAATGTGTGATTTGGATGAGGTTTTATCATTACAAGCTCGCATGGGATGTGTAATGAGGGAAAAAGCATGATTTTTATCCTCCACGAGAGGGGCCCTGACAGCGCCCCATTCATCCGGCTGAACGCGCACCCTCGCCGGCTTCCACTGCTCGGGCGAGCCGCTAGGATTGCTCTGCCCCACCGGTCCCGTTCCAAGCCAGCTACCTGCGTGAAACTGCACAGTATGCTCACAAGCACCCTGTTCTTCACATGTAGAGGCAAGAAAGAGGCAGAATCGGTCTAATTTGGCCAGTCTGACAGTAAATGTGGTGGAGAGCAAAACAGCCGTTTCAGAGCGATAGGATGCTTTTTTGCACATTTCGACTTAAAAAGGCCCTGTCCTCACTGAATATTGAGCTGCAATGTGTGATTTGGATGAGGTTTTATCATTACAAGCTCGCATGGGATGTGTAATGAGGGAAAAAGCATGATTTTTATCCTCCACGAGAGGGGCCCTGACAGCGCCCCATTCATCCGGCTGAACGCGCACCCTCGCCGGCTTCCACTGCTCGGGCGAGCCGCTAGGATTGCTCTGCCCCACCGGTCCCGTTCCAAGCCAGCTACCTGCTTGAAACTGCACAATATGCTCACAAGCACCCTGTTCTTCACATGCAGAGGCAAGAAAGAGGCAGAATCGGTCTAATTCGGCCAGTCTGACAGTAAATGTGGTGGAGAGCAAAACAGCCGTTTCAGAGCGATAGGACGCTTTTTTGCACATTTCGACTTAAAAAGGCCCTGTCCTCACTGAATATTGAGCTGCAATGTGTGATTTGGATGAGGTTTTATCATTAAAAGCTCGCATGGGATGTGTAATGAGGGAAAAAGCATGATTTTTATCCTCCACGAGAGGGGCCCTGACAGCGCCCCATTCATCCGGCTGAACGCGCACCCTCGCCGGCTTCCACTGCTCGGGCGAGCCGCTAGGATTGCTCTGCCCCACCGGTCCCGTTCCAAGCCAGCTACCTGCTTGAAACTGCACAATATGCTCACAAGCACCCTGTTCTTCACATGCAGAGGCAAGAAAGAGGCAGAATCGGTCTAATTCGGCCAGTCTGACAGTAAATGTGGTGGAGAGCAAAACAGCCGTTTCAGAGCGATAGGATGCTTTTTTGCACATTTCGACTTAAAAAGGCCCTGTCCTCACTGAATATTGAGCTGCAATGTGTGATTTGGATGAGGTTTTATCATTACAAGCTCGCATGGGATGTGTAATGAGGGAAAAAGCATGATTTTTATCCTCCACGAGAGGGGCCCTGACAGCGCCCCATTCATCCGGCTGAACGCGCACCCTCGCCGGCTTCCACTGCTCGGGCGAGCCGCTAGGATTGCTCTGCCCCACCGGTCCCGTTCCAAGCCAGCTACCTGCTTGAAACTGCACAATATGCTCACAAGCACCCTGTTCTTCACATGCAGAGGCAAGAAAGAGGCAGAATCGGTCTAATTCGGCCAGTCTGACAGTAAATGTGGTGGAGAGCAAAACAGCCGTTTCAGAGCGATAGGACGCTTTTTTGCACATTTCGACTTAAAAAGGCCCTGTCCTCACTGAATATTGAGCTGCAATGTGTGATTTGGATGAGGTTTTATCATTACAAGCTCGCATGGGATGTGTAATGAGGGAAAAAGCATGATTTTTATCCTCCACGAGAGGGGCCCTGACAGCGCCCCATTCATCCGGCTGAACGCGCACCCTCGCCGGCTTCCACTGCTCGGGCGAGCCGCTAGGATTGCTCTGCCCCACCGGTCCCGTTCCAAGCCAGCTACCTGCTTGAAACTGCACAATATGCTCACAAGCACCCTGTTCTTCACATGCAGAGGCAAGAAAGAGGCAGAATCGGTCTAATTCGGCCAGTCTGACAGTAAATGTGGTGGAGAGCAAAACAGCCGTTTCAGAGCGATAGGATGCTTTTTTGCACATTTCGACTTAAAAAGGCCCTGTCCTCACTGAATATTGAGCTGCAATGTGTGATTTGGATGAGGTTTTATCATTACAAGCTCGCATGGGATGTGTAATGAGGGAAAAAGCATGATTTTTATCCTCCACGAGAGGGGCCCTGACAGCGCCCCATTCATCCGGCTGAACGCGCACCCTCGCCGGCTTCCACTGCTCGGGCGAGCCGCTAGGATTGCTCTGCCCCACCGGTCCCGTTCCAAGCCAGCTACCTGCTTGAAACTGCACAATATGCTCACAAGCACCCTGTTCTTCACATGTAGAGGCAAGAAAGAGGCAGAATCGGTCTAATTCGGCCAGTCTGACAGTAAATGTGGTGGAGAGCAAAACAGCCGTTTCAGAGCGATAGGATGCTTTTTTGCACATTTCGACTTAAAAAGGCCCTGTCCTCACTGAATATTGAGCTGCAATGTGTGATTTGGATGAGGTTTTATCATTACAAGCTCGCATGGGATGTGTAATGAGGGAAAAAGCATGATTTTTATCCTCCACGAGAGGGGCCCTGACAGCGCCCCATTCATCCGGCTGAACGCGCACCCTCGCCGGCTTCCACTGCTCGGGCGAGCCGCTAGGATTGCTCTGCCCCACCGGTCCCGTTCCAAGCCAGCTACCTGCTTGAAACTGCACAATATGCTCACAAGCACCCTGTTCTTCACATGTAGAGGCAAGAAAGAGGCAGAATCGGTCTAATTCGGCCAGTCTGACAGTAAATGTGGTGGAGAGCAAAACAGCCGTTTCAGAGCGATAGGATGCTTTTTTGCACATTTCGACTTAAAAAGGCCCTGTCCTCACTGAATATTGAGCTGCAATGTGTGATTTGGATGAGGTTTTATCATTACAAGCTCGCATGGGATGTGTAATGAGGGAAAAAGCATGATTTTTATCCTCCACGAGAGGGGCCCTGACAGCGCCCCATTCATCCGGCTGAACGCGCACCCTCGCCGGCTTCCACTGCTCGGGCGAGCCGCTAGGATTGCTCTGCCCCACCGGTCCCGTTCCAAGCCAGCTACCTGCTTGAAACTGCACAATATGCTCACAAGCACCCTGTTCTTCACATGCAGAGGCAAGAAAGAGGCAGAATCGGTCTAATTCGGCCAGTCTGACAGTAAATGTGGTGGAGAGCAAAACAGCCGTTTCAGAGCGATAGGACGCTTTTTTGCACATTTCGACTTAAAAAGGCCCTGTCCTCACTGAATATTGAGCTGCAATGTGTGATTTGGATGAGGTTTTATCATTAAAAGCTCGCATGGGATGTGTAATGAGGGAAAAAGCATGATTTTTATCCTCCACGAGAGGGGCCCTGACAGCGCCCCATTCATCCGGCTGAACGCGCACCCTCGCCGGCTTCCACTGCTCGGGCGAGCCGCTAGGATTGCTCTGCCCCACCGGTCCCGTTCCAAGCCAGCTACCTGCTTGAAACTGCACAATATGCTCACAAGCACCCTGTTCTTCACATGCAGAGGCAAGAAAGAGGCAGAATCGGTCTAATTCGGCCAGTCTGACAGTAAATGTGGTGGAGAGCAAAACAGCCGTTTCAGAGCGATAGGATGCTTTTTTGCACATTTCGACTTAAAAAGGCCCTGTCCTCACTGAATATTGAGCTGCAATGTGTGATTTGGATGAGGTTTTATCATTACAAGCTCGCATGGGATGTGTAATGAGGGAAAAAGCATGATTTTTATCCTCCACGAGAGGGGCCCTGACAGCGCCCCATTCATCCGGCTGAAACGCGCACCCTCGCCGGCTTCCACTGCTCGGGCGAGCCGCTAGGATTGCTCTGCCCCCACCGGTCCCGTTCCAAGCCAGCTACCTGCTTGAAACTGCACAATATGCTCACAAGCACCCCTGTTCTTCACATGCAGAGGCAAGAAAGAGGCAGAATCGGGTCTAATTCGGCCAGTTCTGACAGTAAATGTGGTGGAGAGCAAAACAGCCGTTTCAGAGCGATAGGACGCTTTTTTGCACATTTCGACTTAAAAAAGGCCCCTGTCCTCACTG